>NW_015505362.1:514164-532177 GCF_001515645.1 Sinocyclocheilus grahami
TCATGTAGCAAACAGCATAAGAATAACTGTAGATATTTCCTTATTTATGCACGATTTAATGTAACCCTGGGTCTGATGTCTGACATGGTGGACACAGCCAGAACTGGTCCCAACAGGGTCCACATTGTGTGAGTCTAGACGTTCAGCTGAGCGCAGCGGGGCGGGCCACCATGTGAGAGAGGTTATGAAAGCCCCTCACACTGTCTCTCTCTGCTGTCGTGGGAAAGCTGAAGATGCACAACAAAATAGACGGCATGAGACGCACTTGCCTAGCGTGTTTGCACAAAGAACATCTTCTTCTAGATCTCTACTTCCAATCAGCTTTTCTTTGAAAACCGAGCAGTGACCCCTTCTCAACAGGACTGATTCACTAAAGCATTTAACATGCAAAACTGTTTTTCTGGAGTTAAAATGACCGAAATGCACTGATCATTAATCGTATCACTGAAATGACACATGCAGAAAGTATTTGGAGACAGTGGCGGTTTTAGACCACAGTAACTGGGGGGAGGGGGCAGGGGCCACTTTTGATTTTAGGGGGCATACTTTAGCATTTATCTTAACCAGTGTTAAGGAGTAACTAGTTACATGTAACGGTATTACAAAACAAATGTAACTGTAATCCATTACAGTTACTGAGAAAAAAATGCGTTAAGTTACAGTTACTTATGAAAATGTTAAGGATTACAAAAGGGGTTACATCTGAATATTTAGTGTAATAATATTGACTATTTCTTGTTATGATTTTAAATCTGTATTTAACCTCAGAACGATCTAAAAATATAGAGGCGCTCAAGTCTGATTTTGTGGTGGCTGTGCTTAAAAATGAAATGATTATTAATCTTAATTCAAGTGAAGAAGGATTTTGAAAGTCTGACAGTAATCAGTGTTGAGTCCTACTGTAAGGTTAACCCTGCCTGCTTTAAATGTTTGACAACTGAAAACTGTCAGTTAGAAATTTTGAAAAATAATCAGAGGTAATCAAATGTAATCAGTTACATTACTTTAATAAAGTAACTGAAACAGTTACACTACTTCTTGCATTTTAAATAGGTAACTTGTAATCAGTATCCTATTACATTTACAAAGTAACCTTCCCAACACTGATCTTAACGTACTTTCAGGATTACTTCAAGTCATTTTTAACTGTCATGTATCAATCTCTAGAAGCACAGCATATAATAAGGCTGAAAATTGCCTAATCTTAGTGTAATCTATTAACTACGCACATCATAAACCCGTCTTTTTAGGTAATTACCAGATTTGGTGTCATATCATAAAATATTAATTCGACTTCATTTGTATTTTACATGATCATAATTTAATAAAATTACTAATATCACTTTCATTTTTGCAGTTATTCAAACAGCGGATAAATGATAAGTTAGCAAAGAGCATTGACATTATCAAAGAGCATTATCACCGACTTACGTCTATCACTGAAGCTGTCTACACTGTCTATTAATATCTTACTTTTGCTATTTATGACAGAATTCACAAGTCAGAGAGGACGCACACTGAACAAAACTCCGGCATTTCGGCAATGACTCATCTGAATGCCTCTGATTTGGCCATTGCATTCATAACCTCAACAGAATTGTGTGTGATTGGTTCAAATGAGCAAACCTGTAAAAATGCTTGAAAAGAAATATGACGCAACATGAGCACTTTCATTTCATTTTTACTTTATTCGCGACAGCCATAATAGATTTAGTTAAATAAGAGCGTTAACCTATTGTTTAGGAATGTACAGCATTAAACGTTATTCCTAAATTTATGAATATGCAGGATTAACTAGTAAACCCGGGTAAAGGGTGAAACGTGAAGTAAAATAACCCAGGATTCCATTTACCCGGGGTTTAGAATTAGAACCATTTAGAACTATTTCAAGTGTGAAAAGCCCTCAAGTCATCAAAATTCAAGTTTTGTGGCCTTTACGCCATGTCTTTAGCTCTAATGGCATCTTGTACTTCTAAACACTGACAAAATTCCTTTAAAATCGAATATGACAAGAACAGACCAGGTGTAGGCCAACTGATGACTCATTTTGCACTACAATTTTTTTGTCCAATCAAATACTCTGTAGAATGAGAAAGCCCCTCCCCCTAATGCAACCACTTCCGACTAGCAATAGCTACATTTTCACAGTTGTGATGTAAACTAAACGATGTTGACTATTAAAATTGCATGAGCTCTTAGATCTGTCCTTTTTCCAAAGACAAATGTCAACATAGGAAAGAAAACTGCACTCATCCAGCGATTTCACAGGCTCATGCAATGATGAAAACAATAGATATAAAGTTCAAAATGGTTTGGACACTTTCTGGTTGTCTAACATCAGTGTTCATCTGTGTGAACTTGAGGAGAAGTGACTTCGTACATCCACTGAAAATCAAACGGACGCCAGTTGCTTAAACTCTTTTGCTTAGTTCTGAAGTTAGTTCTGAGAAAAGCTCTAGCAGCACAGATAGCACTTGGTTTGACATTTTGAATACAATGACATTCATTCACTTTTAAGTGTGGCATAAGCATCCAAATGCTTTTTGGGCCCACCATATCATTTTGCATTTTAATGGATGTACAGCAAGCAGAACAAATGCCTTCTGTGAAAGTCCCATAGTTGCCTGTAGACGTAGACGAATCCATAAACACGTTTGGCTATTAATCTAACTGACCCCTCGTCTCCTGTTTGCAGGAAATGCTGACATCAGAACAGCAAGTATGACCATTTCGCTGACTTCAAAGCCCAAAAATGGGTTAGGCTGAAGGAAAGTCTGAAACTTGATTTGGCCACCCTCTTCAACACTAATGGCTCCATCACGTTAACAAATTTGTCACGGTAACTGGACTCAGTGTTCGCTTCAGAACAACACAGCGGCGCGTTCAACTGCCAGGGCTGAGGTGATGTAACATGAGCTTCCTAAAGGAGTTTTTATCGTCATTTGTTCTCTGAAAGCATATTAGAAACCGATCTGTGCATGTTTGCACTGTAAGGAGAGTGATTCCAGAGCAGAAGGTTGGAAAGTACAAAGCATTTAATGCTAAGAGACGCTTGCACTCAAATTTAGCCACAAAAACATTAGCTCCGGTTCAAAACCCAGTGAGATGCCTACACAAGCAGTATTTAAAGATAGCATGGACACATTCCCAACACAAAGACCGTTTTAAATAGTAGAAATCAAAATAATGCCTCATTTTGGCTAAACTGTAAGGCTTTCATGGAGATTGCAATCCCATAATGCATTGCGCGAGGGTAAGTGGAAACATCATTAGAGATGGAGGAAGTAGGAGAAATGTTGATTATAAATAAAGTTCATACCTTATGTATCAATAAAAATAGACCACATTTTTATCTATTTTGGTGGCTCTGTTAGCTTAGCAACATGCTAACGACAAACTCTACTGAAATCAACTGTGAGTCAGCAGTTTATGTAAATGGTTCTACTTGTTTGAGTTGTTGCTAAGTGTTTCAAAATTTTGAAGATTCGTGTCAGTTAGGATGCTGCCTTATAAGGCAGCAGACAACAAGGAAGTACACTAGGTTTTGGAACAGAACCATTGTAAAATTAGCATACGTTTCAGATCATAAAAAGCCAAGTACACTCACACACTGTCCTAAACACAGACTAACAAGGGTCTCTCATAGACACACCAACTCTGTAGACGACACACACACAATTCACGCACCCTGAGGAGACGGGGGCCCATTTCTGCAGAAAGACTTTCCCAGTGCAGCCACACCTGGAGCAATCGCATTTTAGAGCCAATAATTAGTTCCGTACCATGACTCAGCCTTCAAATGTGTATGTGAAACAGCGAAACAGAGACGTAAGAGTGTGTGGGAACTCGAAGATAGTGATGTCAGTTTTCCTTTATAGGCCGAAGAATGCGCAAAATAAAATGAGGGAGGGAGAAAAACAGGGAAATAATAGCAGAAAGAGCAGCAGCCTCCTCTCAGGCGTTAGTCAGCAATTCAGACTGCAGTTGCATTGACAAATAGATTACTGACAGACTAATAGAGACAGTTTACCTCTGATTGTGATTTACATACACATTAAGTTGTTTTACAGGCTATTCACAAAGTGCAACATGAAATCACGACTGGCTATATTTTCTTTCATAATGCATGTTCCTGGTCTGATTGTGCATGTGATCTATTTTAACATAGATATAAAAATCAACCGATAAATAGATAAATTAAAAATGTACATTTATACTAAAAATTAAAATAATTGTATTTTTCAACTTAACCTCTTCAACCACATGGTTCATCTTACATTTATCAGCATTTTGCCTGTGGTGAATATCCGGCTTCACGCAGAAATATGTCAGATTGTTATTACTGCTCATTCTACGTTTTGACCAGACAGTCACTTCCTGTCTAAGTGGATAGTTTTTGTCAGCAATAAGCTGCAACATGGACCAGACTTTGTGTTGTTAGTCAAAAATCCCATCTTGTGAAGTCAAAGAAACATAAAATGCACATGCTTTCGTGCTAATAGCAGATGAGGTCAGTGAAAACATCCATTCATTATGGTGGAAGACACGTAAATAAAGTTAATTTTACACTTCAAGTATCCATAAAAGACCCATTTATGTGTGTGCATTGTTAGCTTAGCAACATGCTAAACATAAACACCTCATGCTTTCATGCTAATAGCATATGCAAATAATTAAACGGAAAAAAAACAAGTCATAAAATTACACAAACTCCCATGCACAGATCATACAGCATAAACCCAGTGGCACACTCCTTATTCCTCTTTAGTTCCTTTAATCACTCTGAAACATGAGAGTGTTTAAGAGAGCTCATAAAAACAACATACAGCCTTACAACTGAGAGAATATGGCCTTTATCTCGAACGTTCCTGTGTCATGCTTTTTAAGGTCTCTTTTATCTGAGCTTGAAACAAAAGCTGGATCTTTGGTTTCGGAGGCAGGAAGTGTGTGATCAAACAGAGACGGCCGATGGAAGACAGTCTAGATTTCAGGGCTTCACTGTTAGCGATTAGCTTATCTGGAGAGGCGTAACTGCTGTGTTATTCATCAGAGTGATAACAGTCTGATTGGTTTCTCTGATGTAGATATTTCCCACAGTATCATATCCTTGACATAGCGCTACATGGTGCTACTTACTTCACAAGTGGCTCATTAGCAAAGAGGTTACAGTATGAGTTCTGTTTAGTTGTAAATTCAGTCAGCGCATGGATATCCCAGCAAAAGAATTCCATAGGTTACTTCACAAGCCAGAGATTTCTTTATTGGAGCATTTATTTATGTTTCTTCCTGTTGCATAAACTAATGGCCTGATCGAGGCATTGCTAGGGTCTTCTCAGTAGCCACGTTTCCATTACCCTTCAAATTGCACAAACTGAAATTGCAAACTGAAAACACGCCTAATGAAAACACGTACATTTCTCAAAAACTCCCATGCAAAAAAGTTTTTACATTCACACGAGGTGGTTTTTCAGGCAATTCGAAAAAGGAATATATCACAAAACGCATTTTACGTCACCTGGCTGGCGTACGTAAAAGTCACATGATCATTCTTTAATGTACTATAACTTCCAAGAAACACCTCATACCATTAATGATTGGATAACCCCTTATTTACACTGTACACATCGGTGGCACATTACGGCTCCGACACACGGCCACGATAGTCAATGCTTGTGTTTATACCAGCCACGCCACGGCACGTTTCAGAAGTGTCCCAGATGTGACTCCCCGCGCTCCTTCACTAAAGATATACGCATATGTCTCCTTTGATTAAAAATAATGACTAGTGCGGCGGCTGCAATATAACCTACTTAAACCTACCAACATCCATCGCCATGACTTATCACAAGAGGAAAAAAGTTCTGTTTTAGTCGCAACATCGGTTAATGGAAATGCTGTCAATTCGCAATATGTTTTTTATTATACTCTCCATACTCTCCACCTGTAGCTGGTGTGTGGTGAGCGCACTGGCGCCGCTGTCCTGTGGCTGCCGTCGCATCATCCAAGTGGATGCTGCACACTGGTGGTGGTTGAGGAGAGACCCCCCATATGATTGTAAAGCGCTTTGGGTGTACAACAATACACAATAAAGCGCTATATAAATGCATCATTCATTCATTCATTCATTTATTATTAACAATTATAAATAAAATTGCTCTCAAAGGTGGATGCCTGTCGTTGGAAATGCAGTAAAATTTCAGATGCTGTGCAATGGGATCGGTCTGCTGGTTAGTCAGGTTATGCTGTCCCATAGTACAAAGTCACATGACTTTTTTGATGCACATAGAGGCACCTTTTTTTTTTCCATCACTCATTTCTGATGCGAAACTTCAAACTGCACATAAAACGGGAAAGGAAAAAGGAAAGGATGGTGACGTGTGGCCAAGTATGGAGACCCATACTCGGAATTTCACCCATCCAAGTGCACACACACAGCAGTGAGTTGTGAACACACACCTGGAGCAGTGGGCAGCTATTTTTGCTGCAGCACCTGGGGAGCAGTTGGGGGTTCGGTACCTTGCTCAAGGATCTCACCTCAGTCGTGGTATTGAGGGTTACAAGTCCGTCTCTCTAACCATTAGGCCACGACTGCCCCCCAAAACAGGGTGATGGAAACATAGCTATTGTTCTTGGTTGTTGTAGGCTCTTCTGGGTTGTTGTGTGGTGGCCCAAGTCAACATTCTCCAAAAAAGCAAAAGTGTGGTTGAGCTGATCCTATTTTAGATGGAGTATATAGTGCTGAGAGTCCAGCTCTCTCTGTGGACTGAAAGCACCACTGGGCTGTTTGTATGTATTTGATCTCACCCTACAGTGCAAACTGTTGACAAACCACATGCTATTGCAGTGAATGTGGAATGTGGGTCAGGCACAAGAGAAAGCAACACTCTGACCTGTTCAGACCCTCTGAAGATCAAAAACAAAGTGGCCAAAAGTCAAGATTCACAGATGTACTGCCAAGCACATCAAAGGGACTATTTGAGTAACACATAAAGCTTCCAACCACAGCTTTTTTCTTATGTGCCATATAATTTCATGATACTACAATAACAAATAAAATTTAAAAACTGTAAAAAAATATCCCTGGACTACAGATTTTTACATTTTATTTTTATTGATTAATTTTTTTACTGGCATCTAACCCATTTATTTCATTTTTTAAATCATTAATACTATTTTTGTCACTTCTTTTTATTGTATGTGAAGGCCCATTTCCACCAGATTAGAAGAAACACATGCTTTACATTATTAGTCGAAATTATGAGTTGAAAGGTCATAATTACAACATTAATCAAAATTATGACTATGACTTTTAATAATTAAAATTATGATATTTTATGTCATAATACATATCATCAATTTTTTTAAATCTCATAATTATTAGTTAGTTACTTTATCTTCTAAATATTCAATCTTCTTAAATATCTAAATAATTATTACTTACTATCTCATTATTTAACATTTTGAGGTCATAGTTATGATTTGCCAAAGTATGATTTTTTGTTCTTATGTGGCAGAAATGGGTTTCCAAAGTTGTTTGTATCTATGCTTTGGCAGTACTTCATGTACTGAAGTATTTTTAAATTGAAAAATGGAATTGGTTGTCAATAGCAGGTGTAAACAGGACCTCTGTGTCTACACATCCCCGTGAGAACCGCTGCTGATTGGTGGATTAGAATGGGATGGGGGGGGGTGTTCTATGCAGTTGCTAGGGTATTGCTAGGTTGTTGCTGGGGTATTCTAGGCTGTTGCTGGAATGTTCTAGGCTGATGCTAGTGCATCACAAGTGCTGTGGTGTTATAAGAAGTTGTTATATTGTTGCTAGGCTGTTGCTGGCGTGTTCGGTGCAGTTGCCAGGGTGTTGTTGTGGTATTTCAGGCCGTTTCTAGGGTAATTCTAGTTTCTTGGCTGCTGCTGGGATGTTCTAGTCTGTTGCTAGTGCATCCTTAAGCTTTTGTTGTGGTAATCTTGAGAGTTGTAAGGGTGTTTTTACGCTATTCTGTAGACTGACAAAAAAGATATGAAATAATTTTTTTAAATCAAATTTCGCATAATTTGTCATTCTGATAATATTGTTTGTAACAAAACATATTTGTTTAATTAGAAAAACGCTAAACATAAGTATTTTCACTAGTTTTAATACCTTGTGTGTGTGTGGGTGTGTGTGTTTCCTTGTTTGCTTGCAGGTAAATGAAAATTAGGCACATTACCCTTTTAAAATTTCCTGCAAGTGAGTGAGGCAAAGAGGAAAAGAGTGGGTGAGAGAGGGGAAAGGTTTCTCACTAATGGATGTAAGTCGTTGCTGTCATCAGGGAAATTGCCCCACAGTCTATTCAAGTAATGATGGAGAAGCTGAAGTACCAGGTGTTACACTCACAACACACCCTGCCAACACACAAACACACTCTTCAGGTCTTCATGGGGATATATAGCCGGAGGCTGCTGTCCTTTAAAAGTGGTAGTCAATATGAAAATGAGGTAAAGTAATAATATTGCAACATCACTGAATAACCATGCGCTCAAACACGTACATGTATTTGCACACACAAGAGTGGACTTGGAATATAGTCATGTGACATGTTGTGATGATGGTAGTCTTGTGTGGTGGAATAAAATCTGGCCACCAAAAATGGCTCACTTAGAAACAAAGGGACTATTTGAGTAACACATAAAGCTTCCAACCACAGCTTTTTTCTTATGTGCCATATAATTTCATGATACTACAATAACAAATAAAATTTAAAAACTGTAAAAAAATATCCCTGGACTACAGATTTTTACATTTTATTTTTATTGATTAATTTTTTTACTGGCATCTAACCCATTTATTTCATTTTTTAAATCATTAATACTATTTTTGTCACTTCTTTTTATTGTATGTGAAGGCCCATTTCCACCAGATTAGAAGAAACACATGCTTTACATTATTAGTCGAAATTATGAGTTGAAAGGTCATAATTACAACATTAATCAAAATTATGACTATGACTTTTAATAATTAAAATTATGATATTTTATGTCATAATACATATCATCAATTTTTTTAAATCTCATAATTATTAGTTAGTTACTTTATCTTCTAAATATTCAATCTTCTTAAATATCTAAATAATTATTACTTACTATCTCATTATTTAACATTTTGAGGTCATAGTTATGATTTGCCAAAGTATGATTTTTTGTTCTTATGTGGCAGAAATGGGTTTCCAAAGTTGTTTGTATCTATGCTTTGGCAGTACTTCATGTACTGAAGTATTTTTAAATTGAAAAATGGAATTGGTTGTCAATAGCAGGTGTAAACAGGACCTCTGTGTCTACACATCCCCGTGAGAACCGCTGCTGATTGGTGGATTAGAATGGGATGGGGGGGGGGGTAGTTTAGGCGTGTCACTGTAATACTAACTACTTTCCCACACTGACTGCATGTGTATGTGTGTGTGATTGATGACTGCCATATAGCCCTGAGCTAGCCAGAATATAGCCAGTTTAAATTGTTATTGCCCTTTGTCATTCCTTCAAAAGCTTCCATTTCTCTTTCTCTGTCTCCTCATGGTATGGTAAGACTGGAAACTGTTTGAAGAGTGATGGAAATGAATGCAATAAAGCATCCCGCTAACTTTTGGGAAATAAACAATCACCTTAATACCAGGAATGACTATGACACATGTTTTCTGTGAAGTGACTTTGTAGTGATCTACAGTATAATGACTGTGAATCTGAGACATGAATGCAGGCTAAAAACCCAAAACTGAGACAGACACTCCCTCTCATTTATCTTTATGTAACATCTTACAGTAACCTAGTAGGTATAGTTGTCATCTTAACACACACACACACACGCTGTAGGGGAACCTGACACGCTCTCGGTGGGATTACTTGTGGAGTTACAGTGTGTGTGAGGGCAAATTCTCATGGGAGCTGCAGAGACGCTGGCCTGTTTTAACAAATACAGTGTGTTTACCACACAGGCTAATTAGAGAGAAAGCCTGGTGTCGAAATGAGTGGGAATGCTGTATTGTGAAGGATATTTCAGTCCCACTTCATACAGAAAGCTCAGAGGATTGCATTATGGAAGCGTTCAAGGAAAAGCTGTTCTGACAAGGTTCTCTCAAAAGTTATAAATGTTCTTTAAGTAACATTAATAGAATGTTCATTCAAAGCCATTCAAAGGTTAATAATGTTCTTGAAACGTTAGCACAAAAACTGGTAGCCGAAATGTATAGAGCATTCATGGAATTCGTTTTTTTTCTCCTGAAACTTCTTAGTTATAAATGTGTCTAACATTTTCTGAATGTTACACTCTAAAAAATGCTGGGTTGTTTCAACACAATGTTGGGTCAAATATGGACTAACCCAAACTGAAAAGATATTTAAAATTTAAAAATGTAACCAAAATTTAACCCAACAGTTGGGTTAGTCCATATTTGACCCAACATTGGGTTGAAACAACCAAGCATTTTTTAGAGTGTACTACTTGATTCAGAATGTTCATAGAACATTCAGAAGTAACGTTTGTATAATGTTTGCAATGTGATAAAAGGGAATGTTCCAAGGGAAAACGTTTTAAAAACATTTTAAAAATGGCAAATTTTAAATGTTGAAGCCGGGCTCACACTACAGGAGTTTTAAAATCCTACCTGATTATGAAATCTGGTTGCAGCACACACATAAGGAGAATCTTTGCAGATGATCTTCCCTCAGATCTTAAACATACACACACTACAAGATTTTAACATCGTGGCGCATCACACACTACAAGATATTACTAAGATTATCATACCAGAGGGAGGTCTCACGTGATCTCACGAGGCAGATGGTCATTGATATTTCAGTGATGTTTACATATGTTAGCTAGCCTGCTAGCTGCTTTCTTCACTCACCCGGTACATTCAAAACTGAGGCGATTTCACTCCAGCACTTCTCTTTCTCCTTACGGTTGTGATACATTTTCGACACATTATACAGACATTCGTGTTACTATAAAACATCAAGAAGCAGTTTCCTCCATCTCCACTATCCAACGGGTTTTGCGGTCTTGCATTGGCTATTGTGAAAGTACTGACGTAATCATATAGCCGTCATCATCCCGATTTAAATCCTAAATATCAAACATGTTTGATATGATCGGGGCGGCCCCAATTTGTGTGCGAGCAGAGCGGGAGGTGCAAGATTCAATCGGTGAACGCCTCACATTACCAGATAATCCACGCCGAACATCGGGACCGATTGAGGGGCTCGACAAGATTTTTGCTCTGATTCTCGGGAGGGGGAAATCGGGGCTAAAAATCCTGTAGTGTGAGCCAGGCTTAAGAGAACATTAAGAAACAACATTTGCATAACTTAATGGAAATGTTAGCAAAACGTTCTTAGAACATATTTTTGTTAGCTAATGTTCCTCCACTATAAGTTGCAATCAGTTACAATTGAGTTTTCCGGGAATTCCTACAGTCATGCCAGTGGATCGGAACTGTGTGGAATGATCTCGCTTTTAATGTTGGAGTATCAAATCCTCCAAAAGCTCCACACCCGGTCATTAGTGTCTTTAAACAGATAAGACCCAGATGCTGCACATTCCGGGCATTATAAAAGATAGTCACAGACTATAATACAAACGACATAACAGTAAAACTGAATGCTCTTCTTCTTCCATGTCAGGTAGACTGTCATTACATTTTATTGATGTTTTTGGAACATTATGCAGCGGAGCAAAATGCAACAACACCTTGTTACACAGGAATGAGACACAGAGAGTTCTTATTATAAACGGTCAGCCAACTGTGCTCTCGGCTAGTTTTGTATCAATTCAATGGCTTTGGCTTTGAATAAAAACTAATTCATAGTTCATACAACAACCTGAAACACATTATGGTCCTTTGCATAATGTATACTGCATAATATGCTGTAAGCAGTATTTCCATCCAAACTCTCTGCTCTCTGTCCATACATTGGACACACATTTGCTCATCGTTTTTAAAGTGCAATGCACTCACAAGTGTGATCACTAACATGCTGCTGCCTGGTGAATGAAACTATAACATGAGTAAATAGCTCTCTCTGCTGGTGCTACATAGGTGTGACAATTTTTTCTCAAATTAAAATCCGCCTATTTGATTAATTTTCTGTTGGGAAAATAATATCACGCCGCAGGCATTATCACCCAAAATATATACAGTCAGCATACATTTAAAAACAATATTCATAATCATATACTATAAATAATTAAAACAGAATTTACATTTGTAGAAAAAAGGCCCACTATTATCATACTAATAATAGTGGCCTTTGAAATAACGTATTGTAGCCTAGCTTTTTACAAATAGTGCGATACAAATCTCCGAGCGACCAAAAGGCAACTTTGGTAAAGAATAATTAAATACAATAATTAAAACAGCATTTTAATGTTTGGACTGAATTCAAATATCTAAGTTAAATGGGAAATTTTCTTATTTTTTTTAGTCAGGATAATTATTGGCTACCTACGTCTCCATCGCCAGGACCCGAAATGGTGGCGGCGTGAGTTAAAGCAAAAAGCTGAAGGTGAGTGAGTTATTATAGGGATAGTTATAAAAGCATGTGCACATTTAACATTATATCACCAAACAGATATTTCATTTGTCAGCCCGCATATTTACGTCTAAACCTGTCAAAATGGCAAACGACATATTACTGAGTCTAAAGTGTATGAGAATATTAAATAACATGTAGACGAGTGAATGTCTCAGGTGAATAAGAAGTGCACTTTCATAATGTACTTAAAGTGCTCTTTTGTTCGCGCACTAATTTTGTACTAAATATATAAAAAAATATTCTTTAGTACTTCTTAAGATAAACTTGAGATCATCTAAGTGTACTCAACTGTGCTATTTTGGGATGAATATGAACTAAAATGCACTTTTATCATACTAAAGGGGTCATATTTCAAGTTTTCCTTTCTCTTTGGAGTGTTACAAGTTTTTGGTGCATAAAGAAAATCTGTAAAGTTGCAAAGACTAAAGTCTCAAATCCAAAGAGATATTCTTTATGAAAGTTAAGAGTCAGCCACGCCAACCTAAAACGGCTCGTTCTAACATGCTCCCACATATCTACCTCACTGTGTGGTAAGATTTGCATAACGCCGCCCAAATGTTCACACAAAGAAAGAAGGCGTAACTTTTATTCTGGCTGTAGTATTGTTGTTTCCTCCGCCATGTCGTAAAGACGCTGTGTGTTTCGTTGTGAAAGCGAAACTACTTTTTTGGTCTTCCAAAAGAGGACGATATCAGCTTCGTCATGCTTAGAGCTGATCTGTGCTGGTCGCTGAGGGAATACAACAACTTTCACCGTGGACGAAGCGGAGTCCAGCCCAAGGTCGTCACATGTGGTTGCCGCAGGCCTCCTTCGTCCAATCCGCCGGCCGCGCTGTTCTCAAGGCCGCCGCCTCTGCTCACTCTAGCCCGCCGTGTGTGACGCTGTGTGTTTGTTGTGAAAGCGAAACTACATTGTTTGGTCTTCCAAAAGAGGACACGACTAGAAATCAGTGGTTAAGTTGTATTTACAACACTGTTCCAGAACAGTTCAACCCAAATATTCAGATGTGTGCAACGCATTTTCTGGAGGACTGTTTCCTGATCCTGGGAGAGTAGACTACAATGCCGGCTGTTCTGACTCACAGACTGTAAGTACGTAATCATATTTAAAGAATTTGCCACTGATGATTCAAACGTGAGTTTTGAGCAGTGTAGAGTAGCGCTTGTTGTTTGTCATTTCTCCGATCACTAATGCAGACATGGTTTCATAAAACATAATAAAACAGAACAAACATAATCCGTAATTATGTCCCCACTGAATGCAACAAATGCCTCGTTTATAATGTGCCTCTGTCTTTCGGATGAGACGTTAAACCGAGGTCCTGACTCTCTGTGGTCATTAAAAATCCCATGGCACTTCTCGTAAAAGAGTAGGGGTGTAACCCCGGTGTCCTGGCCAAAATTGCCCCCCCTGGCCTTTGTCAATCATGGCCTCCTAATAATCCCCAACCACTTGATTGGCTCTATGACTCTCTCTCCTCTCCACCTGTAGCTGGTGTGTGGTGAGCGCACGTTGTACTGTGGCTGCCGTCGCATCATCCAAGTGGATGCTGCACACTGGTGGTGGTTGAGGAGAGACCCCCCACATGATTGTAAAGTGCTTTGGGTGTAGAACATTTTATTTAATACACAATAAAGCGCTATATAAATGCATCATTCATTCATTCATAATGGGTTTTATTGTTTTTTTCTCGTCGCTCCGGCCGGACACGGCATCAACAGTATAGTGAGGGGCATAACATTTCCGTCATACGCTTGAGGTATTCGGCCAATCACAATGCACTGGATAGCTGGCCAATCACAGCACACCTCGCTTTTCAGAATGATGAGCTTTGTAAAAATGGAAGCGTTTCAGAAAGGCGGGGCATAGAGGAGAAACAATAATGTACAGTATGTGGAAAATAATGTTTTTGAACCTTAAACTGCATAAACACATTTCGTTACACCAAATACACAAAATAATGTTATTTTTAGAAGCATCATATGACCCCTTTAAAAAATGTATTTAGTTACCACTTGTAGTACACTGGAACTATCTTTCATACACTAGTGCACTCAAGTGTACTACAAGTGGTGACTAAATACATTTTTTAAATACAAAGAGAGTGTTAAAAGCGTATTTTAGTTCATATTCATGGTGTCCCAAAATAGCACAGTTCAGTACACTTAAATGATTTTAAGTTTATCTTAAGTACTAATGAATAATTTTTAGTATATTAAGTACAAAATTAGTGAGCGAAAATAGAGCACTTTAAGTATATAATGGAAGGGTACCCCCCTTTTTTTTTTTTAGCCAAGATTCGTCTCTTTGCCTTGCTCCACTGGACTCATGTTTTTCATGTCTTTTAATTTCTATAGACATGAGTAGGCTCCGGAGCTTTTGGCATAGCTATAAAGTGCTGATAGTTATGGGCTCTGGCCTCGGGTTGGTTCACTGGGGTTGGTACTCGATCAAATCCAGTCCACTGCTGAAGAAGAGCAGGGAGGAATATATTCCCGAGCCGGGCATCGTGTCATATGTCGCTCCGTCTCCACCGCCTCTGCCTCCTCTGCCCGAGAAGAGCAAGAAGAGAGTGACCAAAGACAAGGAGTAACTGCGGATGCGCGGATGCTGCTCAGCAAGGTGAGAAGAGTGTAATGTTAACTGTTAAAGGGATGATTTATTTTGAAGAGCAAGTGTATTTTCACAAGAGCAAGTATATTGTTTGCACATGTTTATTTACATTAAAGGCAAAATAACTGAAATAATAAGGGCACAAGTATAGATCTGTAACTTCTTTAAGTCTGTCTAAATATAATTTAGTAATTGCAATGTCTTCTGGTCCATACCTTTCCTTAGTAAGGTATGCTAGACACTGATTAATGTAACATAAAAATACTATACATATTTAGATATTTTGCTATTGTATTATGGAGTGACACTTTCATAAACTTTTCTATACCCCTCTGATTATATAATGGTAAATATTACAATACCATAGCACAACAAGCAATAATGATAAGCCTAATACTCACAATAAAAATAATCAGGTCATATAGATCATAACACAGCCTCGGAGGTAAGAAGTGGATTATCCTTCACCTGAAATGTTTGTCTTTTCATCCTGAAATGTGAGGCAAATGTTGGATCACAATAATTAGGAACCACAGTTTCCACAAATCCATTCATTTGATTGGGATGTTTTCTTTTATTCTGGAGGGCAAGGGCAGTGACCGTAACATCGAGCATATTTTGCAGTATTAAACACGTATTTATACTGATTTCATCAGGCTCCGAAAATTCTTCAAAAAGAACACAAAGAATGGCCTTCTCAGCTGCCATAGTTGCAACTCTTGCGTCATAGGAACAGAGTGTTCAACGCACCACCATTTCCGTTTAAAAAACGTTTTGCACCGTTTTTTGTCGGGGCTGAACGCAGCCCAGATGTTCCGATCTTCCAATACTGCATGACGTTCAAAGCTTCAAATGTCATCAATCACGTGATGTTGTCATTTCGATACAAGCATCGGCACAGTGTGTGATACGATAGTGCTTTGAAAACTGCGTCGGAGCCTCGGAGCCGCTGTATCATCTGTCCCATCACTATTTTATGAGTTAGTTTCGCAAAGATGAAGTTGACGATCCTGACTCGCAATCTCCTCATTAGACTCACCTTTAGAGAGAAATGCATCTTTACAGATTACATAATGAAAAAAGAGTTTTTGTTTTCAATTTGAATTATTTCGTTTTAAAGTAGTAATTCAAAGCTTTCTATAGATATATTTATAATTTCTGTGAGACAAGTATTCGCAGAGATTTGGTTCATCATTGTGAAGTGCTCCTGTTCAAGACCGAGACGGCAGTAAGTGCACCGTTTGTTTTCTTTATTTTATAAAAGCACATTGTTGATATTGTGAGTGCACACAAATAAAAGTAGACCCTTTACAGTTCTGAATGTATTACTCTTACATTTATGAGCAAAAATGACAGTGTATTTTAAGTTGTTTTCAGTGCTAGGAATGCAAGTGATCGTGCTGGCGCCTCCATGTCCTGCAAAACGCTTTAGCTTGCACTCTCCACATAAACGATTATGCGCCTAATAGTGCACCTTTATCTAGGTTAAATGTTTAAACTAACATTGTGACATGCTTGAACTGTTTTATATCTACAGATTTTAATTTAGGCAAGTCGTGGTGATTTGAGAAAAGGCCAAATTGATCAAACATAGGCTATGATCAACTCACTGTCTGCCGCTGGCCGCTTGGTCTTACTTTAAAAACAAAAACTTACATTTAAGGAACAAAAAATGCTCCAAACGTTTTTCTAAATTAACTTAATAAAAAACAAAACACAAACGAAATATAAACCCTTTACCATTACATACAAAACTGAAATATTTTAATAGCTGAAACAGTAGTATAAGCTGTTTTGGGAGAAGGAGGAAAAAAAGACGGACTCAGGTCGGGCCAGGGCCAGGTTAGGGGCCTATATTTGAGGAGGCGCGTATAGGGCTTTAGTGACCATTTCTATTTTGCTAACATTTTTACAGGTCTCACTACAAAAAAGATTTATTTGAAGGTTATGTGTCAAGTTTTTTAATATATAAAACATATGTATATATAATAAAATATTAAAATATATTTGATATATGTAAATGTTACATTTTTATTATAAATTATAGATTTAATATTATGTCTTTAATATGTAAATAGTATATTACTTGTATATATTTATTTATTTAACTTAATTAATTTTAATTTCTTTTACATTTTAATTACAAAGAATATCTTTCACTTAGCTAATAATTTAAAAACGGGTATCATTCAGGTAAAATGTTTTGCCACCTAAATGTTTATGAAAAATATTTGTTACCTTAAAACCCACTATATTTGCAAGCCCTAAAATTCGCAAATATAGTGGGTTTTGTCTTTTCTCAGGCTATAATAATAATAAAAATAGCCAAACACATCCTAGTTTGTACAGATGTTCAACTCGTGAGTCTTGTTTAGCATAGGGATGTATTTTCATCAGCTTGTCTAGTCTGTGAAATGCTTCTTGACAGCCCTTTATAAGTATCGTTCTCCTAAGAGTGACCAGAAGTCATTCATTTTCATTAAAACAACAGCAACTGTTGAAGTTAAGCAGAGTTCAATAATATGCAAATAACTAAAGATCACACCACTTCTATCAGCCACTGATATGTCCTAACTTTCTCCCTTGCATCTTGCAGGTCGTCCTCTTCTGAAGACGTTAGTGTACGGCGAGGACAGATAAGATGAGTAACCAGAGCTGGCTGAGGAAGAACTGCTTTTGGGTTGCCGGTGGTGCGTTTGCTAGTATTCATTTTGGCACGTGGCTCCTGCAGAAGGCGATGAAGAGTTCAGTGCAGACTGAACAGCAGCTCAAAAGCAAGTCAACTCTGCAAATAATATGCATTTGAGGGATTATGGGGGGGGGGGGGGGGGGGTGT
>NW_015505362.1:532219-557716 GCF_001515645.1 Sinocyclocheilus grahami
AAAAAAAACATTGTGAAATGTTTTATCTTCAGTTCAGTGAACTTTGAACAGCAGCATTGCGTTGTTTCTTAAGCAGCAGTGATACTTGACTGGTTATAATCATTGATGACTGATGAAGTATTTTATGACAAGTCTGTGCAAATGGGAATATAGTATGTATATAAATGACCATTCTCCACAATGTACAGATGTAAACATAGGGTTTTAATGATGTATTAAAAAAAATAAATACAAAAAATTCTGAAATATTTCCTTGAATGGGATGTGGGTGTGAGTAGAACTTGCAGTAACAACATCAGCACTTGCGGTTTCTTAATTAATGCAGTGTTTAATCTTGTTTTCGTGGCTGGAAATGTTGTTTTTCCAAATTTCAGACTTTATTATAGCAGGAACGGGATCACAGCCTTTCTTGATTTGGGGTAATCTTTAAATTTCTCCATGTAATACCTGTGAAAAAAGCAAGACATTTACTTCCAAGTTTGCATAAGATAAAAACATAAACCCTTTATTATAATCGATAAGGTAACTGTGCGCCAGATGCTGGATTCTTGACCAGGTTTATTATAGTTATCTACAGCAGGTATCTTTGGAAGGCAGCAGGAGCAGCAAAGAGTGTGAGGAAACAGTCGCCACAGAGGGATTTGCTGTCATTCTGCCCTGTAAAAATCATTTTAAAGGTGAAAATGCCATGGTAAAAATGGTAATTGCTTGATCGCATGGTTTCCTTACTATATGGGAAAAAAACGGTACACTTCATAATCCCGTGATTTTACAGAAAAATACTGTTAAATTTAAAGTTTTTGGAGGTGAAAAAGAACAAGTCATCTTATAATTTACAATAAAAACCATAAACTGACATTCTTAAAATTCTCTGTGTGATAGCCCCTATTTGATGTTTTTTTCTTAGTTTTTTTCCCCCTCTCATTTTCTTAAATTAATTTTTATTGCATTATTTTAGTGTCGTGTTTATTTGTGACACAGGGTGTAGTCTTTTGTCTCAATGTGGAAATGAGAGCACATGGTGATCCGTGTACAGCAACCACAGCTGCTGTTTTCTCTGTGTGTGGCAGGATGTTTGTTTCAACTGGGATAAGAAAGGTAAAGTTTTAGCTGCTTTTTGAGTCAACAAATGACCGTATTCTCTCTTACGCTGCATCAGCAGAGACTTGCAGGATAAAATGTCATGTTTTGATGAGAGATTTGATTTGATAAGCTTGCTGTAACGTGGTGGCATTTCCCGAAAACAAGATTTTTCATCAGAAATGTGGCTAAAAATAGAACTGAAATCCAAGCAACCTGACAATTAAGCAGTCAAAGTTACATTCTGTACCAGAGTCTGGCAAGTCAGTTCAGTCTTCAGCCATTATGGTAATGCCCCCAGGCGGCATTCATTTTTAATGTAGGCAATAAGCATGTAAGCACAGTCCTGTTTAATTGAATTGGGCAAACTTAAAGGGGTCATATGATGTGATTTCAAGTTTTCCTTTCTCTTTGGAGTGTTACAAGCTGATTGTGCATAGATAAGATCCCTGAAGTTGCAAAGACTAAAGTCTCAAATCCAAAGAGATATTCTTTATCAAAGTTAAGACTCTGCCACGCCCCCCTAAAACGGCTCGTTCTAACACGCCCCCACATATCTACCTCACTATGGAAATATTTGCATAATGCCGCCCAAATGTGCACGCAAAGAAAGAAGGCGTGGTTTCAGTAACCGCAGTTAGTGTTGAAGCAGCATGTCAGGGAGATGCTGTGTGTTTCTAGGCGAAAGCAAAAGCACTTTATTTGGCCTTCCGAAATAATGTGTTTTTTGAACATTAAAGCATGTCAACATATTCTGTTACACCAAATACACAAAATAATGATCATTAAAAAAGCATCATATGACTCCTTTAAATTGTGTCTAGATTGCGTTAAGTAACATAAATCAAAATAAAAAATAAAATGACAGCAAAGGAATTACAGGAAATGATGCCTTTTAAGAAAGAGGTACGAGCCTTGACCATGTTGCCAGTTCCTCCTAGAAAAAGAGCAACACACAAAAATAAACCTAAATAAATCCAAATGCTTTATACTTAAAATAATCTCAAAATATCACAAGCTGCACCTTCCCCCTTCATTAGGCTACCTCCTTAAACTTGATCACTTGATGAGCCAAGCCCGAACAACAAGCCTTAAAGACATTAACAACCAGTTGACAATGACACGCATGGCAACATTTTAAAAGCGGGCTCTGCTAAGTAGCTAAAACTGCTGAAACCGAGCATAACGAGCGTTTGGTCGCCGTAATATTACTTTGGTCAAAAATAGCGGATACCAAATGCGTGAGAAGCCAGGACATTGCTATGGTTACCACGGTGTCAATCAATGCACATTCGAGAGTGAGTTCTATTCCGTACACACTCATTTATATGATTCAATCCGTATTTAAATATGGTTGCCACTCCTGAAATGTACAGTGTGCATGGTCGTATGTGAAGAAGCCTTTTGACTTAATATCCTCGTGGGTGTTGTTACAAAATATTTTTCGGTAACACTTTACATTAAGGTTCCCTTTATAAAGGGTTTATAAAGGTGTTAATAAATTACTAATAACTCACAAATGCATTATAAATGATTGATAAGCAGTTATAAATGCATGAGTAAAAGGGTGATTTTAATGCAATACTTGCCAAATAGTGAGCCATTTTTAACTCGCATGTTAAAAATGCTTAACAAATATATTTATAAATACTTATTTCACTCAAAACCAGATTCCTGATTTTATCCATGATGCAGCAAAAATGGACTATTTTAGCAAGACTGAAGGGTGTTGTATTTATGGTTTTCTCATTTATATCTCATGATTCATGTCACTTTTCTTACAATGTTTCTTACCAGAATCTACTCTGTACCTTACCCACGATTCTCCGCAAAATTTCATGATGCCTATCCACAGCAATGATTAGAAACTGATATATTCTGTTTATCAAGATTAAAAATTATCATCTTGATTTCTATTTTGGGAGAAAAATCATAAAAGCACAACCATGACTTAATATTGAACATTTTAATTCCAATATTACCTGTGAACCTTAATGTAATGAACCATTAATTAATAATTATAAACATTAATAACCTGTGAGAGTGCACCTTAATGTAAAGTGAACACCTGTGAACCATTTATTAATAATCTATAAACGTTAGTAACCTGTGAAAGTGAACCTTAAAGTGAAGACCTGTGAACCATTTATTAATGAGCTATAGATGTTAGTAACCAGTGAAAGTGAACCTTAATGTAAAGTGAACACCTGTGAACCATTTATTAATGAATTACAAACGTTAGTAACCTGTGAAAGTGAACCTTAATGTAAAGTGAACACCTGTGAACCATTTATTAACGAGCTATAAATGTTAGTAACCAGTGAAAGTGAACCTTAAAGGGGTCATATGATGCGATTTAAATATTTCCTTTCTCTTTGGAGTGTTAGCTCTTGGTGCATAAAGAAGATCTGTAAAATTGCAAAGACTAAAGTTAAAAAAAAGATATTCTTTATAAAAGTTAAGAGTCAGCCACGCCTACCTAAAACGGTTCATTCTAACACGCCCCCACATATCTACCTCACTATGTGGGAAGATTTGCAAAACGCCGCCCAAATGTTCATACAAAGAAAGAAGGCGTAACTTTGATTCTCGCTGTAGTATTGTTGTTGCCGCCACCGCCATGTTGTGGAGATGCTGTGTGTTTCGTTGTGAAACCGAAACTACTTTGCTTGGCCTTCCAAAAGAGGACGATATCAAAAACACAGTATAAGTCATTATAATCAGTAATTATATCCCCACTGGATGCAACAAATGCCTTGTTTGTAATGGGTTTTATTGGTTTTGTCTGGTCGTGCTGGGAGACGGCATCACAGTATGTTAAGGGGCGTAACATTTCCATCACATGCTTGAGGTATTCAGCCAATCACAACGCACTGGATAGCTGGCCAATCACAGCACACCTCGCTTTTTCAGACAGATGAGCTTTGTAAAAATCGACGCGTTTCAGAAAGGCGGGGCATAGAGGAGCAACAATAAAGCTTTGTCATGTTGAGTGACGTGACATGTGGCCAAGTATGGTGACCCATACTCGGAATTAGTGCTCTGCATTTAACCCATCCAAAGTGCACACACTCAGCAGTGAACACACACAGCAGTGAACACACACAAACCGTGAACACACACCCGGAGCAGTGGGCAGCCATTTATGCTACGGCGCCCGGGGAGCAGTTGGGGGTTCGGTGCCTTGCTCAAGGGCACCTCAGTCTTGGTGAAGGTGGAAGAGAGCGCTGTACATTCACTCCCCCCGCCTACAATCCCTGCCGGTACAAGACTCGAACCCACAACCTTTGGGTTATGAGTCCGACTCTCTAACCATTATGTACATAATGTACATTATGTGGAAAATAATGTGTTTTTTTAACCTTAAACCGCATAAACACATTGCATTACACCAAATACACAACATAATGTTATTTTTAGCATCATCGTATGACCCCTTTAAATAGCTTGCAAAAGCGGCGTGTGCATTTTACTTTAACTTTAAATAGCGGCAGTTCGGCGTCAATTGCTTGAATACAACAACAAATTACAAGTCAAACTCACTTTAGCCTATATATAATCCATAAAACTTTTATTAACAAAACAAATAAAAATACGCCATGCTATAGGGCAGGCAATGCCTAAAATAAAATAACAAATAACTTTTATAAAGTTTAAAGAGGTATACAAAACTGGAAATAGGCTAAGTAAACGTATAGTATATAACCAAATAAATAAGAAAGTAGAACGTTTATTAGCAAAACGAGTAAGAAAGCTTGGAGGCAAGGCATACACCTTGATGTCAAATAAAATAAATAAATGACACAAAGTTTAAATAAAGTAAAAATCAGCAAACAATGTGGAATCAATTAAATAAGAAACAAATGTTTAAAAAAAAAATCCAAAATCACCTTAGATAAACGGCAAGGTTCAACAGGCTTTTCAAAATCCAGAATATTGCCAAACAGGCGCTTTTGCATTTCGTTTCGAAACTAAATCATCGCGGTGGGCAAGTGGCGTAACTGGTGTTGCGGCTTAACACCGCGGTATCACCGTCAGCACCGTCTATCGCGGCAAGCCTAATATGCAGGCTAACCAGTTATTAATGCAGTCTAACGCAGTTATTAGAGAGAGAGAGCGATAGCGAAAGAGAGAGAGGGGGAGAGAGAGAGATTAAGTGCGTGTGAATACGTGCGTCTACGCGTCTCTCAGCAGTATTCAGCAGCAGAGTCTACAAATAGCGAATCTTTAAGTTGAACTGCTTCAAGAACCTCGCTACTGAGAAATGTCATGTATAGCTTTTCAGCTGAAAAACTATTTTATCGATAAATTCGCGGTGCAGCCGCAGCTCTGACAACGAGTTTCTGTTCGCGTCTCCGTGTGCGTGCGCGAGTGCGTGTCTGTACTGTGTGTGTGTGTCTGTGAGAAGAGAAAAGCCTGATTTCCGTACATAAAAAAGGATGAAGACATGGAAATAGTTTGTAATTTTTACCCTATTGTTTGTTATATTTATTTGCTCAATGTCTTCTGGAGTTTTGGTTATTTTACTGTTGTAGATATCCCATAGTATATATTATATATCTCTTCATTGTGTTTGGGGCCCCCAGGACGAGCAGCATAGGCACGTGCCTAGAATGCCTATGCGTAAATCCGGCCCTGCAAACAGCTATTTTCAACTAGCCCTATATTATAAAAATCAGCTTAACAAGGTGACAAGTGTCAGCCTCACAAAATAATTGTATTTTTTTAAAATCTTATTCAGTATATTACAGGCTATTATATATTATGTTTTGCATATATATGCTTTGAATTTAAGATTGTGACCCATTATACTTTTATCAGTATAATTATCAGTACATTTTACAACACTTTAGTGATTCTACTTTATGCACCACTTAGGCTACTTTCCTATTGTATAAACCACAAGAACAAAACCGTGTTTAGTGTGTTAATCTGATACAGCTGTACTTCTCTTGAACATTCTTAGAAAAGTTCCTTGCCAGTGTGCTTGATATGCTATTGTTGGCATTAATGCACTAATTAAAGCACTATATGTGGAATATGAATGAAGTTACCTCTGAAAGTAGTGCAAGCAAAAGGTCCAGAGCAGAAAATGTCTTCCTATCCCCGGCAAACTTTCTGTCGTCAAAAACAACAGCACAGGAACAAGGAATGATGGAAGCTCCTGAATAAACCATCCTGCCTTGGCTGGGACCATCATCCCGGGGGATTTTGTGTCCACATAACGTCCGTACGGTGTGTGCGTGGTAATTTGCCGCAGAAGGTAAAGCACTCCACCGACTACAAATGTCCAGCTACAATAGTGAATAGTGTTTTCCTGGCAAAGCATTGCTGCTTCTCTCTGTGTTTATCAATGCACTGCAGTGTTCCCTTCTCACTGTGTTGACCTTTATACTGGAAAAAAAACACCCTCATATAAAACCCATGGGTTCCTCCCACCAGTTTTTATTGGCTCTCAATGTGCATAAATTATAAGGTCCATCCTACATAAACATCTGATGTCAATGAGTGACTCCAGTCATAAAGAATGCCATCACAGCACTGAGACATTGGGACCCTGTGATTTTTCCCTAAAATTCTCCTGAAACAAAACAAATATTTATTTGCTCAATGTCTTCTGGAGTTTTGGTTATTTTACTGTTGTAGATATCCCATAGTATATATTATATATCTCTTCATTGTGTTTGGGGCCCCCAGGACGAGCAGCATAGGCACGTGCCTAGAATGCCTATGCGTAAATCCGGCCCTGCAAACAGCTATTTTCAACTAGCCCTATATTATAAAAATCAGCTTAACAAGGTGACAAGTGTCAGCCTCACAAAATAATTGTATTTTTTTAAAATCTTATTCAGTATATTACAGGCTATTATATATTATGTTTTGCATATATATGCTTTGAATTTAAGATTGTGACCCATTATACTTTTATCAGTATAATTATCAGTACATTTTACAACACTTTAGTGATTCTACTTTATGCACCACTTAGGCTACTTTCCTATTGTATAAACCACAAGAACAAAACCGTGTTTAGTGTGTTAATCTGATACAGCTGTACTTCTCTTGAACATTCTTAGAAAAGTTCCTTGCCAGTGTGCTTGATATGCTATTGTTGGCATTAATGCACTAATTAAAGCACTATATGTGGAATATGAATGAAGTTACCTCTGAAAGTAGTGCAAGCAAAAGGTCCAGAGCAGAAAATGTCTTCCTATCCCCGGCAAACTTTCTGTCGTCAAAAACAACAGCACAGGAACAAGGAATGATGGAAGCTCCTGAATAAACCATCCTGCCTTGGCTGGGACCATCATCCCGGGGGATTTTGTGTCCACATAACGTCCGTACGGTGTGTGCGTGGTAATTTGCCGCAGAAGGTAAAGCACTCCACCGACTACAAATGTCCAGCTACAATAGTGAATAGTGTTTTCCTGGCAAAGCATTGCTGCTTCTCTCTGTGTTTATCAATGCACTGCAGTGTTCCCTTCTCACTGTGTTGACCTTTATACTGGAAAAAAAACACCCTCATATAAAACCCATGGGTTCCTCCCACCAGTTTTTATTGGCTCTCAATGTGCATAAATTATAAGGTCCATCCTACATAAACATCTGATGTCAATGAGTGACTCCAGTCATAAAGAATGCCATCACAGCACTGAGACATTGGGACCCTGTGATTTTTCCCTAAAATTCTCCTGAAACAAAACAAAAAAACCTCTATATGCAGTCATGTGTAGTCTGAATACTCGGCCTGAAGAGAGATTCGAAGATTAATAAGCTATGTTGTTGCCATGCAAGGTGTTCTGGGTGTTTGCCAAGGTTTTCTAGATGAACTATGCAGACTTCCTTAATGAATTTATTCATATTTTTCCACATAAATTGTCAGAGGTAAATATCAGAACAGCATTTATATAATACCTTTTTAATCTCTCTTTTTTTTTGCCAGAAGGTAATCAGACTCCAATGACCATTTAGAACAAATTACAGATAAATCAATAATTTAAACATTGTTAATAATTTTTATGTCCCATATCATAAAATGGTCAAATAAATGGATTGTACACGACAATTACTACTAATTATTATTAAAAAATAATAAACACTGGTAAATGTAAAATATAAAATGTATACAATATAAAAGTTATTGTAAGAGCATAAAATCTTTGTTGATTAAACAATATATTTTAAGGTGTAATTTAATTTATTTAATTTCAACGACTATGAATCTGAAATATTTTCACAGCACCTGTTTGTGGATATTATACCACATAACCTACGACCTTGTTCTCATTGGTATTGACACATATAGTATCTTTCAGGGACTAACTATAATTGCTTGGGCCAAATAAATAAGGAAACCAACATTTTGACTACACTAAAATAAATGATTCCTCACCCTATTATCTCTCTCTCTCTCTCTTTTAGGGAGGGAGATAATAGTTGTATCTCATATGATTAATATGAAATAAGAATGACAGAGTGAAATGTCTCCAGAAAAACAAACAAACAAAAAAAAAACATGCAAAAATACATAAGAAAAGCAAAATCACTTTTTTTTATGAACTCTCATAAAGCCTAAAAATCTAGCATTTCTGTTATTGTACAAGAATTTGAGAGCTGAATTCAAGAAGAAATGTTAGAAGACAAGACAAAGAAGAATCTGATCTTTTCTGCTTGTGAATAACATTTTTTCTCTAGACCAGGGGTGGGGAACGTTGATCCTGGAGGGCCGGTGTCCCTGCAGAGTTTAGCTCCGACCCTAATCAAAAACACCTGAACCAGCTAATCAAGGTTTTTGGGTTTTTCAGGGTTGGAACTAAACTCTGCAGGAGAGTGGCCCTCCAGGATCAACGTTCCCCACCCCTGCCCTAGACTATAATATAAAGAATTTGGCAACATATTAGATACAATAGATACATGATTAGTGCTCTTATAATAAGTGTCATCAAGTAGTAATTAACTTCTTTTGGGCTGAAAATGAAAGAGCTTGAATCATCCCAGAATTTATTCTTATTAAATTGTGATTTAATTTTTTATTGAAGAAATTCTTAAAGATCACAATACATTTTAACATTTAAATCCACATACACAAGAAAGAATGTTCTGTAAGACAGCATTTAAGAGAAGAAATAAGAATAAAAAACACATATAAACAACTAAATAATATAATGATCTTCCTTAAATCAAGGACTACAGTGGTGGATCTGTACTTATATATTTATGAAAAAATGTGACTAATTTGTTATTATTAAAATAGGAAGTAAACATTTCAATGCTATTAACTATTAACTCAGGAAGAATTCTTTCATTGCTTCCAAAAGTAAGAAGATTATTTATAAAGTGTATCCACTCATTTAGAATAGCTTTAACAACTGGTTGAAAGTCTTTACAGGGAATGGGAAAGTTGTAAAAACGCATAAAGTCTTCATAAGACAGAATGTTTCCACTATATAAAACAGATTTATTCAAGTAATGAATAGCATTGCTGGTGAAATGAGATTTAATTGGTAAAATTACATCTCAAAAGCCTCCAAGCTTTTGAAAAATACACTGCGGGATAAAGAACCACATATAATTTTTTATTTTTTTTAGACAATTTCTTTACCAATTAAATGTCATTAAGTGCTTCACAAACAAATTTACAGATAAATCAAGATTATATACTTTTATGTATATAAAATGTACCATATGAAACCATAAGATTCACCATAAAGTTAACAGAAATCATTTTTGATTCATATATAACAACTTTGCATGTTAGGCCTATATCTAAATTGTATCCAGATTTCAGCTGAAAATATCTAGATGGGTCTTCCCAATTTCCCAAACAGTCAAAAAAAAAATTCTGGCTGATCTGAACAAAACGAACAGCTTAACCAATTAATTAAAGTTTATTTGGTAAATTATGATTTATAATTATTATTTTTTTGAATCACTCAAATTCAACACTTTACAGAAGCCAGGGGGTGAACACAAAGAAAAAGAGATACAAAATTACAATGAAATAAAGAGAAAAGAAAAAATAAATAAATTACATAGAAACATGGAAATGTTTACATGCATTAATACACTTAACAGCTTTCTTGTTTATCAAATTGTAAATTGATTTGAGGTATTATTTAACTTCTGGTTTCAAAATGAGAAACAATGGTTTATAATTGCCGTACTTGCATTTATGTGTACTAAACTTTGCCAGCAAAAGTAATAAATTAATCAAATAATATTCCGTATGGAATGACATGTCCTAAGTGAAAAAAACAAAACATTTTCAAAACAAAGTTGAAAGCTGGCCGTGATATGATCTCTAACAAATGAGCAGAAATTTGACCAAAAATTGACTGAGTAAGGACAACTCCAAAATAAATGAAAAAACGTTTCTGTATGTAGACCACAAAATGTACATAGTGTATCAATATCACAGTTAAATCTGTTTACAAGGAGAAAGTTACTGGGGTAATATTTATAAATGAGTTTGAAAGACATTTCTTTTACTTTATTGATTTCCAACATATAATATAATGGTACTGAACAAATATAAACTACAAAAAAGAAATATAAAATATACAGTATTATATAAATAATAATACAGGTAAAAATAATAATGAAAAAAACAAAAAACGAAACAGAAAAAAGAACAGGTATGAGATCATCATATAAATAACAGAAAAGCTTCACAAAGAGACCTCGTGCGTTTCCTTTGACTGTTTTTCAACCCAAGTAGTAACAAATGAGCAGAAATTTGACCAAAAATTGACTGAGTACTCCAAAATAAATGAAAAAAACCTTTCTGTATACACAAAATGTACATAGTGGTATCATATCATAGTGGTACATATCACAGTTAAATCTGTTTACAAGGAGAAAGTTACTGGGGTAATATTTATAAATGAGTTTGAAAGACATTTCTTTTACTTTATTGATTTCCAACATATAATATAATGGTACTGAACAAATATAAACTACAAAAAAGAAATATAAAATATACAGTATTATATAAATAATAATACAGGTAAAAATAATAATGAAAAAAACAAAAAACGAAACAGAAAAAAGAACAGGTATGAGATCATCATATAAATAACAGAAAAGCTTCACAAAGAGACCTCGTGCGTTTCCTTTGACTGTTTTTCAACCCAAGTAGTAACTCAATATAATTTTTCATATCTATCTGAAATAACAAAAAGTTGGGTTTTCCTTTAGCCCATTTCTGTTTATGTATATGGTATTTGCCCGAGTAAATGATTTAAAAAATATATATATATTTTTTTTTATTATGAATGCAAACATCACAAAGATGACATTAAAGATATACAACTTTGCATAGAGTACACAACATTTGTCAACAATATGTACAATGTCATCTGAACATACAGAACAAAAGAAGAAAAAGATGAGAAAGTTACTGGGGTAATATTTATAAATGAGTTTGAAAGACATTTCTTTTACTTTATTGATTTCCAACATATAATATAATGGTACTGAACAAATATAAACTACAAAAAAGAAATATAAAATATACAGTATTATATAAATAATAATACAGGTAAAAATAATAATGAAAAAAACAAAAAACGAAACAGAAAAAAGAACAGGTATGAGATCATCATATAAATAACAGAAAAGCTTCACAAAGAGACCTCGTGCGTTTCCTTTGACTGTTTTTCAACCCAAGTAGTAACTCAATATAATTTTTCATATCTATCTGAAATAACAAAAAGTTGGGTTTTCCTTTAGCCCATTTCTGTTTATGTATATGGTATTTGCCCGAGTAAATGATGATTTCAAAAAAATATATATATATTTTTTTATTATGAATGCAAACATCACAAAGATGACATTAAAGATATCCAACTTTGCATAGAGTACACAACATTTGTCAACAATATGTACAATGTCATCTGAACATACAGAACAAAAGAAGAAAAAGATCCAGAAAAAAAAAAAAATTTGGGAAAAAAAAAAAGAGTAAATGATGATTTGTGGCCAGCTGACGTCACGCGCTGGAGCGTCACGTGGGGATCAGCTGGTCGGGATCACTTCCTCTTCGGAGCTCGCGATGTTTTGACGGAGCGCTGCTGCAAGTATCGCTGCTGGGTCGTCGTTCATGTGAATACGGTCACATTTGAAGGTATTTCAGTCTTCTCATCTGTGCACCTCATCAGGTGGGGTTTTACTTTCGACGCGGGGAGGAACTGGTTTTCCAGACACATTGGGAGCAGGGGTGTATTACACTCATTATAACTGCTGAATTATTATTCTTTTTTTAAAGATCGACTTTTGTGTGTGTGTGTGTGTGTGTGTGTGTGTGTGTGTGTGTTTTAATCTAATCCACTTACAGAAGAACTGTGGTACTATTATAATACAATGTCAGATGGTAATATCATAATGGAAGTGTATATGGAAATATAACCCACACAGATGGATGTTATAAATTGATATTCTTCTGTAATGCCATCATTTTTGTAAAATGCAGTGGAAAATGAAGGCATATTGTACACTTACTAAACACAATCATATTTATGGATAAATATAACCATTCATAATAATAATTAACAGCAATATTTACTTGCATATGTTCTTATGACTCCATTTTAAAGCATGTAAAATGTCGCACAGAGACTTCCTTGATCAGTGTTGAGTGGTGATGCAAATGAATTATTGAGCCAACTCTTCGTTTTACATGTGTAAGCTACTTTATGGGTTTCCATCATGCTTTTTGGTAAAGGCTGCATTTATATTGATCTGGCGTGATGTGTTTGTTGCAGCTCTGGGCGTTTGGCTTCTGTCACCTTCTCTTCATGAATACTTCGGACAGTGAAGAGGACTCTTACAACGAGAGGTCCGCTCTGGTCCAGTGCGAAAGCCCAACCATCCCCTCGTACAACCAAGATCATGATATGTCTCTGCCCCAGGAAACAGACACCAAACGGGTAAGTGGACATGAATTCTCCTTCCTCTCTTTTGAAAGAACTAAGCTTGACGTGTGCTAATACAGAGTTGTTACTTTGCATCCACAAATCCCATTTTTATCGTCCTCACCTGTAATTCCCGCAGCGGCGGCCGGTCAGCTCAGGTTTGGACGAGCCAGGGCCGGTGGAGCGAGAGCGAGCGTCCACTCCTGACGGAGAGGAAGAGGAGCTGACCCTCAAATACGGCGCTAAGCACGTCATCATGCTCTTCATCCCTGTCACGCTCTGCATGGTGGTGGTGGTGGCAACAATCAAGTCTGTCAGCTTCTACACGGAGAAGACCTCACAGCGGCTGTATGTGCTTTGTTACCTCAGAAATGAGAAAAAAATTAATTATTCATCCTCATGTCATTCTAAACTTATATATTTCCATGGAACTGCGTTTCAAAAGGAGATTTCACAAGATATATTTCCTCTTAAAATATATGTATATAATAATTCAACATTAAAACAATTGTTGTTGAGCACTAAAAAGCATTGTAAAACATGATTCAACAGTTTGTCCTGATAGTATCTGCTTCCAGTTTTAACTGATTTATGCAGATCCAGGTAAATAACAATATAAAGAAATGCTATTATTGGCCTATACAATATTGCTACTGATATGCTGTGCATTATGTAATGACAAATAAAATGTAAATTATTTTACATAAAAAATAAAGAAATTATAATATTAAAAAACATAAATAACTATATATATATATATATATAAACATACACACTACCGTTCAAAAGTTTGGGATCAGAACGATTTTTTAATATTTTTTACAGGAGTTTCTTATGCTCATCAAGGCTGCATTTATTTGATCAAAAATACAGGAAACAAATGTAATATTGTGAAATATTATTACAATATAAAATAAACTTTTTCTATTTTAATATACTTTAAAATATAATTTGTTACTGTGATGCAAAGCTGAATTTTCAGCATCATTCAAGACTTCTTTAAAAAACTTTACAAATCTTACTGATCCCAAACTTTTGAACAGTAGTGAATGTATATATATATATATATATATATATATATATATATTCAGTCTTTATAAAAAGTTAAAATCAGTCATTAATTGTTCTGTTTTACTACCACCTTTGAATTTTTTTTTTGTTATTTTTGTTTTAAATATTATGTTTTTAATATTATAATTAAAAAATATATATATGTTTTCCTTCATTTACCTTTTTGTTTTTAATATTATGTTTTTAATATAATTTTTTCAGTATTATAAAATGTGAAGAATTAGCTTTCTATAATATTGTTATCATATTGCTTTGCATTGTAGGATGTGTCACAAAAAGTAACAGCCAACAGATTTGAGGGTGAATGAATGATAACAGTGTTTTCTTATTTGAATCAATCCTTTACAAAGAAGCAAAAATGTATGGTTTGTGTGTTTTGCAGCATCTACACTCCGTTCGAAGAAGATCCGAACTCCGTCGGTCAGAGGCTCTTGAATTCAATCCTCAACACCATGGTCATGATCAGTGTGATTGTGGTCATGACGATAATACTGGTGGTGCTTTATAAGTATCGCTGCTATAAAGTGAGATCCTCTTTATTACTACAACACTATAGAGTTCTGTGGTTTGACTGTGACTTTATGATTATAACACCATAAATAAACTACTCCCGTCTTGTTATAAAAATCCTTGCTGTATTTTCTGAGAGGTGTTTTTCTGTGTGTGCAGTTCATTCACGGCTGGCTGATTCTGTCTTCTCTGATGTTGCTCTTCTGGTTCAGCTTCATGTATCTGGGGTGAGATCCTCCTGAGCTTCGCTTTCTTGTAATAATGCTACTGGATGGATGTGTCAGCGCTGGATGATATATCTGAAATCATGATATCTTCATACCTTTAGCCTTTTGAGAAGACTGCGTCATTGATTTCAATTGTGATCAAGATTTGTGGTTCTCTCAAATAATTAAGCATAATCACCTGCAATATTGTTTTTTGTTCTTTTTGAATAGAAAATACACAATTTGCAATTATTGAAATTAATATTGGGGATTTAACTTTTTTGGGTTTTAGCGTTTGAGAGAAGCTTCTTGGTTTTACCAGTTTTCATAATGTAGAGATTGTGTTAATGTATGTGATAAATATAACAAATTAGGAAACCAGGTGAGGTCAAATAAACAAGAAAAAATTAGATCAGTCGTGATTAATAATCACAATGTAATTTTTGAGCAAACTAATAATGAGTCCTACCTTTTGATGCTATCCTAATATTTATCTACTTGCTCTTAAAGGGATAGTTCACCCAAAAATTTAAATTCTGTCATTAATTACTCACCCTCATGTCATTCCAAACCCGTAAGACCTTCGTTCATCTTTGCAACACAAATTAAGATATTTTTGATGAAATCCGAGAGCTTTCTAACCCTCCCATAGACCGCAACGCAACTGAATTGTTCCTAGATCCAGAAACGTAATAAGGACATCGGTAAAACAGTCCATGTGACGTCAGGGGTTTAAACATAATTTTACGAAGCTGCGAAAATAGTTTTTGTGTGCAAAGAAAACAAAATTACCAACTTTATTCAACAATTCTCCTTCGCGTCACCCTAGCACCATTTTGGAGAGTATCACGATGCATGAACAACATGAACGTGAGTAATTAATGACAGAATTGTCATTTTTGAGTGAACTGTCCCTTTAAATGGCTTAGAAGAGTGATTTTTGTTGATTGCAAAAATGTGGTTCAGAAAGTGGCTTTTTTAATTTTAATTTTTTACACTAAATGAGCAAAAGAAATAATGATATCTAATCATTTTTTTATGGAGTAATATAACAGTACATGGTAATAAGCAGCAATATTTTAAAGAATGTAATATGACCGTTCCATGAACAATTTTGAGTGATTATGTAAATGAATTGATTCGTAGAAATGAATCAAACTAGATCGATTGATGATTGTGAATCAAGCACTTCATAATATGACCCCTTTAAATCATCTTTATTCCTAATTTAGTTCCTTGTTTATAAGTTTGTCAAACCCTTTCCTTTCCAGCGAGGTCTTCAAGACATATAACGTGGCTATGGACTACCCAACGTTAGTGATGATCATCTGGAATTTCGGCGTCGTGGGAATGATCTGCATCCACTGGAAAGGGCCGTTGCGGCTGCAGCAGGCGTACCTCATTGTCATCAGCGCCCTCATGGCCCTCATCTTCATCAAATACCTGCCCGAATGGTCAGCATGGGTCATACTGGGAGCCATCTCGATATATGGTACGGTGCCTGGAGATTGATTGACAGACCGCAAACCATCTGCTTCTGCATTTGTTCTTCAGCTTCTCTGTCACTTGCTATACTGTGACTCTCATTCACATTTAAAATAAGGATTGTTATTTCTTTAAGGGGTTAATCAGGCCTAAAATGAATATTCTGTAATTATTTAATCTGTAATCACCCTTGTTCCAAATTTCTTTGACGTTCTTTCTTATGTGGAACATGAAATAATACTGGGAAGAACAGTTTAAGTTCCCATTGACTTCCATTGTATTTTTTCACCAATGGTTGCAGACATTTATCAAAATATCTTCTTTTATGTTCTGCAGAAGAAAGAAACGCTTAAAGGTTTGGACCGACTTGAGTAAATTATGACAGGATTTTCATTTTTGGATGGACTATCCCTTTAACTTGTTTAATGTTAAAAATTCAGTTCTTAAAGGTGCAGAACATAATTTTCTAAAAAAAAATTGTAGTGGCACAGAAATGGCAAAATCACTGAAAATGCTCATATCTGTTGGATTAGTGCACATGATTGTTTCACCGTTTGTGTGTTTATTTTCCAGATCTGATTGCGGTGCTTTGTCCGAAAGGCCCGTTGAGGATGCTGGTAGAGACGGCGCAAGAAAGAAACGAGCCAATTTTCCCTGCGCTCATATATTCATGTATGTCTTGAAAAATGAAACCAAGAACATGCAGCATGCAGACTTGCAACAGTTGGGATTGTCTAAAAATGACACTAGTTTGCATCACCACATTTGTAGTCAGCTAGTTTAACCACTTTAAGTCCAGTCAAGATGGATCATGTACTAATACATTTTCTCTTTCTCAGCTGCCATGGTTTGGATGGTTGGCATGGCTGATTCTAGTAATCCAGATTCCGGTGAGCTGCACTTTACTAGTGCTTTTTAGTACTTTTTTCCAAGACCTTGAAATGCTTTGTGTGGAAAGTGGAATCTAATACCCTGTAACTTAGATATTGGTGAATAAGCTGTTGTTGTCCTCTCAGCTGATGAAAGGCAGCGGAATGAGGGCGGAGCTTTGGCACAGGAAGGGGTGGAGTCAGAGGATGATGCGGCTCAGGGAGGGAGGCGGCGGTATTCAGCAGAAGAGGACCTTGAGGAAGACCGTAAGGGGTTTCTACAGCCTCAGTATCATACAGATCATGTTCTTTGCTTACAGTACTTCACTTATAAAGCAAGTAATTAAGGCACAATGTGGTGAACTAGTTAAAAATGCCTCGGGCAATCCATGCAAACTTAACAAACAGGTTTGACTATTTTCATTCTAGTGTCATATGCTGAAATGCCTGTTGGTTGACTTTCTCACAGGAGGGGTGAAGCTGGGTCTGGGTGATTTCATCTTCTACAGTGTGCTGGTGGGAAAGGCGGCCACCACCGGAGGAGACTGGAACACCACACTGGCCTGTTTCGTGGCCATTCTCATCGTGAGTGTCTCAACTAGCCTTCTGTTGATCCGGCACGTACAGACTAACATTCACTAATAGAGATGCTTTTTAATGTTTAAAGTCTATTATGCTTGCCGAGTCTGAATTTATTTGTGAAATTTATCAATTGAAAATGGCTTTTTTATATTCAAATATATTTTAAAATGTAATTTATTCCTGTGAATTTTCAGCATCATTACTCCAGTCTTCAGTGTCACATGATCCTTCAGAAATCATTCTAATATGCTGATTTGCTGCTTAAGAAACATTTCTTATTATTATCAATGTTGAAAACAGTTGTGCGGTTTAATATATTTGTAGAAAACGGTAGTGTAGTACAACTGTATGGACAAATTGGTGTCAGATATGAACTATAATATTAAATGGCTTTCATCTGTTCAAGAGTTACTATGCACTGCCATTTTTTAGATATGCATTTAAAAAGTTGAAAAGAGTGACAGAAACTTGACTTCAGTAGACACATTATTACAAGTCATTACATAACTAGTTAACTTTAATTTCTATAGAAAAAGAGGAAAAAACAAATATGCGACCCTGGACCACAAAACCAGTCATAAGGGTCAATTTTTTGAAATTGAGATTTCTACATCATCCAACTACTTGATACAACTATTTGAAAATCTGGAATCTGAGGGTGCAAAAAAATCGAAATATTGAGAAAATCGCCTTTAAAGTTGTCTAAATGAAGTTCTTAGCAATGCATATCACTAATCAAAAATTAAGTTTTGATATATTTATGGTAGGAAATTTACAAAATATCTTCATAGAACATGATCTTTACTTAATATCTAAATGATTTTTGGCATAAAAGAAAAATCAATAATTTTGACCGATACACTGTATTGTTGGCTATTGTTACAAATATACCCGTGCTAATTATGACTGGTTTTGTGCTCCACGGTCACATATAAACATCTATAATAAAAGGAAATCCCAAAATGCATTGTTACAAGTACATACTTTTAAGTACCTCTTATATATTGTTATATTATATTATTATAAAACCTATACTTTTATATTTATTAAATATAAAAATGTTTTTAATCATATTGTTTTTTGTTGTAATATTTATATTTCATTCAGTACTAAAGATATTGATAATAATAGTTTAATTAATCATTGACTGTTGTAAACAATAATTGTTTGCTATGTATTTGTATTGCTAGCTACTGTATGTTGAATGTTCCAAATGAGTGGATGATGTCTTAGTGGGGCAGTAGAAAGCTCGCTAGGTTTTGGAGCAGAGCCTAAGAGTTTGATTTAGGGTTGTTGTTGCTGATATTGTGGTTGCTTTGCAGGGACTGTGCCTGACGCTCCTCCTTCTGGCCATTTTCAAGAAGGCTCTGCCGGCTCTGCCCATCTCCATCACCTTCGGCCTGGTCTTCTACTTCTCCACAGACAATCTGGTACGGCCCTTCATGGACAGCCTGGCAGCCCACCAATACTACATCTGACAGAAACCCACTGACACATGAAGGACTTTATCAGAACCACAGTCGTTGCGCTTCAGTGAGATTCAAACGTTTTTCCTATACTTTTATATTTATTAAATATAAAAATGTTTTTAATCATATTGTTTTTTTTAATGTAATATTTATATTTCATTCAGTACTAAAGAAATTGATAATAATAGTTTAATTAAACATTGACTGTTGTAAACAATAATTGTTTGCTATGTATTTGTATTGCTAGCTACTGTATGTTGAATGTTCCAAATGAGTGGATGATGTCTTAGTGGGGCAGTAGAAAGCTTGCTAGGTTTAGGAGCAGAGCCTAAGAGTTTGATTTAGGGTTGTTGTTGCTGATATTGTGGTTGCTTTGCAGGGACTGTGCCTGACGCTCCTCCTGCTGGCCATTTTCAAGAAGGCTCTGCCGGCTCTGCCCATCTCCATCACCTTCGGCCTGGTCTTCTACTTCTCCACAGACAATCTGGTACGGCCCTTCATGGACAGCCTGGCAGCCCACCAATACTACATCTGACAGAAACCCACTGACACATGAAGGACTTTATCAGAACCACAGTCGTTGCGCTTCAGTGAGATTCAAACGTTTTTATTTCTCATGAATCTGAGTGAGTGAATGAAGGTGTGAAATGTATCAAAACAAGCAAACCGATTTCAGTTCTGTGTTGTCATGCAGCTTTGCATTGGCATTTTGGTTTTTATTGAGAAGCTGCACATCAGCTCTTTAGAATATACAGTAGTTTTACCAGGGTTTTTTTAATACTTACTGAGAAGGTAAATGACTTTTCGGCATCCTGACAAGTGTCAGTGAAGGGTCCTTTTTCATAAATACGACTTATGAAGTGATGAAAAGATTGCTGCTAGTTTCAGTGGTGAGACAGAAGCCTGTATATGTGGCCTGCATACAGCAGTGTGAGTGCTGTAAGCTTGCCAGTGGTTACAGCATAATAAACTAATCACACGAATAGAGTTTTTCCTGCATACTTTCATTTTTAGAATTACTAATATTGTGGAAGGCTTATGAAAGTGTATAACATAGGTTTATCATGATGTCGGCAAACAGGATGTGATCCTAAATCAACATATTTGTTGGACCTACATAGGGCTGGGTGATATATCTAATATTCACAATAATTTTGCTGGCGATATCAGATTTGTATGTCGTTCACAAGGTTGCATTTTAGTTGCAGAAGATGAGAAACCAAACCTAAAATTAAATACGTTAACATTTTATGGATGGCTAAAGCTGAGCAGTTACCAACCTGTAATCTCGAGAAGTTAGACTTTATTTACAAAGACATAAATGTTTTATACAACAGAAATGTAATGTTTTGAAAATGGTAGGTTGTCTATACGTAGCCTCGAAAACAAAAACCAAACTGCAGAATTTTTTGATAAGTTTTAGTGAAAATACAAGTGCTGTGACGAAAGAGTATGAAAGTGTTCGTGTAGAGATGTTTTAATAGTCTCTCTTAAAAATATTCAGTGGTTATCCCTGCATGACATTTTTATGTGTTATGTTTTATTAAAAATATGTTAGTAACTTTACAATAATGCGTTAAATAACAATGAGCAATACATGTAGTGTAGTATTTATCTTTGTAATTGTTAATGAATAAAAATACAATGTTAGCTCATGTCCATTAATTAATATGAACAGAGGCGACTTTTGATTTGAATAATGTATCAGTAAATGTTTAAATTAACATGAGCTAATATTAATAAATGCTTTAGAAGTCTTTTTCATTTTTAGTTCATGTTAACTAATGCTAACAAATCGTATTGTAAAGTGTTACCCAAATACATAAACACCAAGATATAAAACGAATAATGTCAAATGGCTGTAAAATATAATAAAAAAATTGATGATATATTTAATATTTCCTAAGCTGTATCGCCCAGCCCTAGTCCTGGAACGACATGCCAAAATCCTGGTCACTGATGTAATTTTTGTGTTTGGAGATTTTAATTGAAATGCAAATTTGCAAGTATCAGTTTACGAATTTGACAAAGTCTTTGGTTTACATTTGGTCTACAAACTGTTTGCTGACAATGTCACAGGCACTGTCAAATTTTAAATTAAGTACACTGGGAACGTTTATCTAGGATTTCTTCTAGACCCATATCAGGTATGCCAGCTCTTAGAAGTTGTTGGTGCCTTGCGTTGTGGTTTTTCTGTGCCACTGAAATTGCAGCCGAGAACTAGTGCACTGGAGGTACAATACATTGCAGAGATACAAGGACAGAAACTGAATTCTTTTACTCTAGTTTACAGAGTTTCAGGTCAATACCAATGTATTCATGTTTTTCCACATCATATTCAATCTAAAAAGGCATCTATAATCTTACTATGAATTTTCTCAAGCTAATTGAAAACGTGTTGGTCGTATATAGCGCTGAGAATCATTCTCTGTAAGATGATCGGCTCTCGGCTTTATAAATGTGTTCCTTTTTTATCAGCCGTTACCGGAATGGAAACAAACCATTGCTATCACATGTTTTTATACTACTTTATGAATAGAGACCTTTCATGGACATGGTGATTACGGCTGCTTGAGAAACGGATGTGCTTTGAGCGGTTTAGGAGTATTTTGCATATGCTGAGAGCGTTTAATCTTTATACTGAAGAAAGAAATTATATTTACTACAGATTAAAATTTTAATTGTTTTTATATGTTCACAGTTAAAAAGAATTGTTTTCCTCTCTCGGTTTTGTTTGTTATTGTCATGCACAATGCTAGGTGTCGTGTAATATTAAAATATCAAGCAAATAAATGGGAATGAAGGATTGTTCGTGAGCTGGATTTTTGTACATGCCAAGCCAATTTAGTGTCAATTTTAGCTGCCTTATTAATTACCAAATAAAGAAAATCCACACCAGTGAAACATATATGGCTGCTTGAACATTTTATTAGAGCTTAGAAAACTACATTAATGTTGGCAAACAAACAGTTTGAAGAGAGACACCATTACATTTAAATTCACAAAAAAACACACAAAACATAAAACTGTAATCCTAAATCTTCCACCGCACACGGTGTCTTTAATTTCGTTCCTCAAACTGGGACTTGTTCTTCAGTAAGAATGCTGCTAAAAACTCTATGGGATTTGGAGGCCTGAAGGAAGATGGATAGTGGAATTAGATACATAAACTTAATTGATACAAGGAGGAAATTTAATTTTGATCAGACAAAAGGAATGAATTAAAGGAATTACTTAAAAGAATAATTTACCCCCCAAAAAAGAAAATTTGCTGAACATTTATTCAGCCTCAGGCCATTCAACATGTAGATGAGTTTGTTTCTTCATCTGAACAGATTTGGAGAAATGTAGCATTACATCACTTGCTCACCAATGAGCAATCAACCTATGCAGTGAATGGGTGCCGTCAGAATGAGAGTCCAAACAGCTGATAAAAACATCACAATAATCCACAAGTAACCCATATCACTCCAGTCCATCAATTAACATCTTGTGAAGTGAAAAGCTGCATGGTTTTAAGAAACAAAAACATTTTTAACTTCAAACTGCTTCTGGATAAAAAAAAAGTCTCTATCCATAATATTTCTTTCTCCACTGAAAAAGTCATCTCATCTGAATCAGGAGAGAAATATGCTCAGATTAAGCACCGTTTATAAGTGAAGAGAGTCCAAAACTGCTTTAACAAGTATGCTGGTGGATTTTGAATTTTGTGAAATAGAATAGGGGATGGACTTTTTATTGGAGGAAGTGTCATTATGGAATTCTATTTTGGCCATAAACTATGAAACACACAGCTTTTCACTTCACAGAATGTTAACTGATGGACTGGAGTGGTGTGGATTATTGTGATGTTTTTATCAGTTGTTTGGACTCTCATTCTGACGGCACCCATTCACTGCAGAGGATCCATTGCTGAGCAAGTGATGCAATGCTACATTTCTCCAAATCTGTTCTGATGAAGAAACAAACTCGTCTACATCTTGAATGGCCTGAGGCGGAGTACATGTTCATTTCTGGGTGAACCATTCTTTAAGGCAATCATAATCCCCCCAAAAAATCATGTTCATGTAGTTTTGTGTTTGGAAAGAACTTAGCAAGAAGTCTGTGCACTAATGCAGACCTTTCCTTGGCCAGAACTGACAAGCCCTGCAGGAGGATAGGAACCACGGTCTGATCCAGATACGCTCGTGTAGGAAGGGTCTGAGGGTCCACCTTCTGTTTGGTGACTTTTTCAGCGCTTGTTTTCTCATTCTCCACTATTCTCTAGAGAAACATAGACACACATAGAATACACTCATAGAACTAATGCTTCATTCATGCTGCAGCCAATTCACAACTGTTTTTCTGTTCCAGTCTTTAAGACATTATAAAAAACAAAGTAGTACTGATGTTGTACCTGGATGTTTTCAGTGAGGCCATATTCTGCATGAGGATTTGCTGGGACCTAAAATAAACAAGAAACACAATGACAACAAACTGCTTTCTTGTATCTTGCTTTAATGAAATATTGCAATGCTAACGTTACTCACAGCAGTGTGTCCCTCCATGCTCTGCTCGGCATCAGGGTGTTCTGGAAGGATCAAAATTAAACTATTAAGCCACATTAACAAGTTTAAGAACTCACACGCCGCAGTACTTTACATACGAGTCGCGCATGTGTGCATGTAACGTTAAAGTCACATACTGTAGTGAATGGCGGGATTCAATGGGCCACTGCAGACAAGCTCAACGCTAACAATAATGCACACAATCAGAAATATAACTCTCCCTACCGTATGTTAACACTGACTAGGTCTAAAACTGCAGCAAATATAATCACTGCACAATTAACCACAAAGCTCAGAAACATCACTTACCGTCCGCCATAGTTTGTTGTTGGTTTCTACGCAGTTGACGCTGCGCATGCGCACAGCACGTGCTTGAATGACGCGAGCGTAGGTTCTAAAAAGGGCGGGGCCTTGTGTCCCAGACATTTCAGATGCTATTTTTTTTATTTAACGATTTACAGTGGATTTATGTTGTGTTTCTCAGTAGCATTATTAAGATGTAAAGCATTATCCAAAGCACTACTGAATAAAAACGTTAACGTGTGGTCACGAGACAAGTGTTACATTACTCCAGGCGGACCAATCACAGTCGTTTGTGATTACTAGATAATGGATGCTTTTTTTGTATAAACGTAAAAAATAAAATACAAACGTAAAATGTATTTTAAAAATAATTATAATTATTGGTTATATCCATATTAACATAATGACAGAAAAATGTTTATATGACTATTTTACAAAATTTAAAGGGGTCATATGATGCTTTTTTTAAAGATCATTATTTGGTGTATTTGATGTAACAGAATATGTTGACATGCTTTAATGTTCAAAAAACACATTATTTTTCAAATACTGTACATTATTGTCCTATATGCCTCGCCTCTCTCAAACGCTTAGTTTTCTACAAAGTCCCTCCTTCCGACAAGCGCAGTCTGCTCTGATTGGCCAGCTGACCCAGTGCATTGTGATTGGCCGAACACCGCAAGCACTCGTCTTCTCACTCACTCTCGCGCTCTCGCTCTCTTGCTCTCTCGCTCTCGCTCGCTCTCTCTCTCTCTTTCTCGCTCGCTCTCTCGCACACGATGCGCAAAACTCTGCATTTGAACAGTCAATAGCAAATAAACTGAAAATCAGTTAAGTAGCAAATGTGAATACCATAGTTAGTATATGAATACTGTAAATATGGTAATATCATGTGATACCATCGCTTTATCATGGTACTGCCTCACTTTTTATAAGGTTCTTTTTGTACTCTCTGTAAGGCTCTCTTGTGTTTTATTGTTTATGTAAACAGGAAATATTTCACTGTCCATTCCACAAAGGCAAATTGTCTTGCGCTTACACACGTTAGATTTTGTGTTTGGTTTTACTTTCACTTCATCTGTCCAGGAGTGGGCCCCATTTGTTGGCATTTGTCTAGTCGTATGTGAACTAGTGCTCAGAAGATATGAATATCCAGTGCAAATATCAAGAACTAGAGATTGGGCTGGATAATATGTAATGTATGCTAATTTATAATTATAGCAACACCTAACCAGGATGACCTAGTCCTATCCAGAGGATTAGCCACCTAAGCTAGTTTGGACCATCCAAAAAATAATAAAATAACCTGCTTTAGTCAGTTAGAAACCATTTAGTGCCATCAGGAGAGACTATATAGTCATGGTTTCTGTTGTTATTGCTTATACTCCTGCCTAAGAAGAGATGAGTGATCTGGGATCAGATTTTGGATGTCAGCCAGCCGTGATGAAGTGGGAACCACCTCA
>NW_015505362.1:557750-605456 GCF_001515645.1 Sinocyclocheilus grahami
AGAAGAGATGAGTGATCTGGGATCAGATTTTGGATGTCAGCCAGCCGTGATGAAGTGGGTCCCACTTCATCACGGCTGGCTGACATCCAAAATCTGATCCCAGATCACTCATCTCTTCTGGGACCCAGAGCTGTCTTTGCGGTCAGTAGAACGTGGTGCTGCTTGATCCCTGAGGTCAGTAGAGTTAGTTGAGAGGCCTGATTCAGGTTGACAGGGATTGTCCTCATCGGCAGTCGAATGGAAAATGAGGTCCCATGTTCTGACGCTCTGTTAAGAACTGAATCAGTGGCTCAGTTTTGCATATTATACTTCTCATCTGCTGTTTATTTCTGATTAAGGCTTTATTTAGTTCACTTAACCCTGAGTTAACATCTTCTAAAACTCTGGTGTAAAGCCGCTTTTAACCAAGGTTTTCAGTCATTTTAAAAGCAGCGAGTTACAGAAAGATGTATAGCGAGAGACTACTGAATACCTTATCAAATATTAATGAGGAAATGGCAATGGTTTCAAAAACAGTTCACTTTTTTTTATATAAAAAAGTTATATATAATAGATCAAAAGTTTTTGTAACTCTTGTATTGCTACAAAAACAGTCTATTTGTTTTAAGCTTGCTATACATCAGATAATCTTAAAAAAGTATAGTGTTTCCACAAAAATATGAAGTGGAACTGTTTTCAACAGTGATAAATATAAGAAATGTTTCTTGAGCAGTAAATCAGCATATTAAAATAATTTCTGAAGGATCATGTGACACTGAAGACTGGAGTAATGATGCTGGAAATTCCATCACAGGAATAAATTACATTTCAAAATATTTTCAAATAGAAAAGAGTTATTTTAAATTATATTAATATTTCAAAATAACATTTACATTTTTATAACATTTTACATTTCAAAAATTCTAAACTTTAGTTTATATATTCCATTTTTTATATTATTTTATGTATGTATAACAAATATTATTATTTTAGTTTTTAAATGTGATTTAAAAAAAGATTGTGATCTAGATTTGTTCCACTCGTCATGTGGTTATGTTGTTTTTCGCTCTGTAGTCTCATGGAGAGATGCCAGCGGCAGCAGTGAAAACAAAGAACAAACTCTGTTCAATAGCTTCATTGGCTGTTTCTCAATCCCATCATGCCCAGGGCCATATGGTTGGACCTGCATGACATTTAGCATGTACTGATTTATTTTAAGAGCATATTTCCAATTTAAAGCTCCTTTTGGAGCTTTAACATCAAGTACTGACAACACAAGACTGACCATAAAATTTTGTGACGTGAATTGTTGTTTCAATTGTTGTTGTCTTTAAAAAAAAAAAAAAATAAATAACACTTGCTTCTCTAATATTTTTGTATTCTATCTATTTGTTTTCTTTTTATTTATTATACAATTAACAAAAGCAAAAAAGGCCTCTAACAGTAGCTTGCTCTATTTTTTTCCTATTCTATCTGTTTTCTTTTTATTTATTATATGATTAAAATAAAAAACTTGCTCCGTGTACTGCGTTAAGCTAACTGAGACTTGTTATAGCACTTGCATATCATTGCTCTCTTGTTGATTTTGATTGCTTCCATTGTTCTCATTTGTAAGTCGCTTTGGATAAAAGCGTCTGCTAAATATGCAAATGTAAATTAATTGTATCTGAAAGTTTTCCTTTGAAACCCAGGCGTGTTGGTTTAGGCTTGCAGTATTATTATTTTGTATGTATAATCCCTGCAGAATAGAAAACAGTCAGTAATGTGTTTAATCTGTTCTGCGTGTGGTGTTGTAGGTGATAAGGAGCAGGCGGTGCAGTGGTACAGGAAAGGCATCGCTGAGCTGGAGAAAGGCATCTGTATCCAGGTCACTGGAGCTGGTGAGATGATTCAGTCATATTGATTTCCGTTAGTGTGTAAACAAACTATGTGATGATGTGTTTTGATTACACTAGCTTTTATTTTTAATTTCAAGACCGAACGCAGCCTGTATTATGCTTCAATACATTTAAAACAATTTCATGGTTTACACTTTTTGAACAGTGATTGCAAGAAGATCGCAGCATTTATTGTAAAAAATCTCTAGTGGTCCTGATGTGTTGTGTGAGCCCGGTTTGACCCTATTTTCTTTCTTAATGTTTATTCCGGACTTAAAGTACACTTAAAGCTCAATCAATTCCCAAGTTCCACCCTGCAGTTTATTTTCTTCTGAAGACGTTTGAGAGAAAGTCTTCATCTGGTTCTTTTAGGGGAGAAGGCAGACAGAGCCAGAAAGCTTCAGGACAAAATGACCAACAACCTCACCATGGCCCAAGACCGGCTGGAGCTTCTGGGTAAGCGGATGCAGTGAGGGCACGAGGATGTGCTGCTGATTCATGAGCTCTTCTGAGAGATGAGAGCATTTGTTGTGTTTGCACGCTCTCCGGAGAGGGATGTTCGCCGCACTCTTCTGTGAAAGCCTGCCTGTGCTTCTGTGTGATTGTTAAATGATTCAAGTCAGTTTTATGCTTGATCATATAAAGGTGAAGTGTTGTTTCATGTTGGAAACAAATGTGTTGAAATTAGGGCTTACTTATAGTTGCCTCTACACATTGAAATGGAAGGTGATTAAGCATTTTAAAAAGACACTTCCCTTTTATTGACTCAACCATTGTTACACACAAACACACATTGCATTTATGGTTTACGGGGACTCGCCATAGTCGTAATGGTTTTTATACTGTACAAACTGTATTTTCTATCGCCCTACACCCAACCCTACACCTAAACCTACCCTTTACAGGAAACTACTGGCAATTTTTGAATTTCATAAACACCGTTTTGTATGTTTTTTTAAGCCTTTTGTTTTACGGGGACACAGGAAGTGTCCTCATAAACCATGTTTACGTTGTAGTATCCATGTCATTATACACATTTGTGTCCTCATAAACCATATATACCAGAACACACACACACGCGCTTTTCTTATTTCTCTCACAACATATATCACTTTCTTTGTGTTTCTGCTTTGGTTCTTGCATGAATCTGTCAAGAAAGCAATCAAGAACATGTCCAGGTCACCCCAAAATCAAAAGAAAAAAATATTTAAAGCTAATGCAAAGAAAATAATGACTGTTTATTTTATTTAGTTTTATTTGATTAGATTTTTTGCGAACTTTGTGACATTTTCATGACATTTTACTGTCATTTAATTTAAGGCCAAACAATTATGTAAACAATACTGTTTTTGCAGTAATGATGATAATAATAATAATAAATACAAATTATAAAGAATAAAATAATAAAATTATAGACTTCAGTTTACTTAAAGGGGTCATATGATGTTGCTAAAAAGCGACGAGACAAAAACATTAAAACCCATTACAAACGAGGCATTTGTTGCATCCAGTGGGGACATAATTACGGATTATAATGATTTATACTGTCTTTTTTAGAAGAATCAGAATGAGTTTTATGTGTTGCGTTGCATCACGCCTCGTAAACATAAAACTGTCTGCATTTGTGATCGGAGAAATGACAAACAACAAGCGCTACTCTACACTGCTCAAAACTCACTTTTGAATCGTCAGTGGCAAATTCTTTAAATATAAAAATGTACTTACAGTCTGTGAGTCAGAACAGCCGGCATTGTAGTCTACTCTCCCAGGATCAGGAAACAGTCCTCCGTAAAATGTGCTGCACACATCTGAATATTTGGGTTGAAGTGTTCTGGAACAGTGTTGTAAATACAACTTAACCACTGATTTCTAGTCGTGTCCTCTTTTGGAAGACCAAACAAAGTAGTTTAGCTTTCACAACGAAACACACAGCATCTCCAAAACATGGCGGCAGCGGCAACAACAATACTACAGCGAGAATAAAAGTGACGCCTTCTTTCTTTGTGTGCACATTTGGTCGGCATTACGCTCATATTTCCACATAGTGACGTAGGTATGTGGGGGCGTGTTAGAAAGAGCCGTTTTAGGTAGGCGTGGTTGACTCTTAACTTTTATAAAGAATATCTCTTTGGATTTGAGACTTTAGTCTTTGCAACTTTACAAGGTTATGCACCAAGAGCTTGTAACACTCCAAAGAGAAAGAAAAAATTGAAATCGCATCATATGACCCCTTTAACTTATTTTCTTTTTTGTATGTTGAGGTGAAATGTAACTTGGACATGTTTTGCGCCCTCTTACAGCTTCTGTTCTGCTTTGTTTTTGTTTTTTTCTGGAGTTTTTAGTTTCCCCTTAAATGTCTCTCTTTCCTCTGTCTCTGTTTCCTTTTCTGCAATCACAAAGGCAAACTTCTTTCAAAGTCCCCAGCAGAGGGCTGCTCTGATCACACAGGCCTGTCTTTCTCCAATGGGAGCCTGCGTCCAGGTGGGTGTTTGCTTTGGATTCTGGGAGATCTGTGATCAGAGAGACTCTACAGTGATGTTTCTGTGTATGTATGAGCATATGTTTGTAGTTGCAGGCAGTGGAGCAGTTTCCAAAAAGAAGAACACTCTCACAATCACAAATCAGTCCCATGTGCGACCCAAAAACCCACCCAAATCTGCCCCTGCTGCTGCCCTGCGCTGCATACCTTCAACTGGTCACAGTGGCAGGACCGGCCCTCAGAGTAACCTGAAGGTTCGTCAGACATCAGACCGTCTGCATAGTGTAGCGTTTAGCCACGAGCCACCTTTAAATGCTGTCTCACTAGGTTTTGTGGCTGAACTTTGTTGTCGTGTTTTGTTTTGTAGGGGCCCCCGGCAAGAGCCGGTAACAGACATAACACCAGCAACACTGCCACTGCGTCACCTCAGAGGAAAAAAGACATGAAGAACTTTAAAAATGTGGACAGCAAACTGGCCAGCCTCATCCTCAATGAGATCGTAGACAGGTAACATTAGTGCTGTTAAAAATAAATGCATCAGATATAAATATTTTAATGCATCACTGTTTTTGTCAGAATTGTCAGAAATCTTTTGTATGTTAATTGTTTAGAAAAAGTATGCATGTAAATATTGATATGCATGTTTTTATTAAAATAATGCATATACATGATTTTATATATATATATATATATATATATATATATATATGAAACTGAGCTACATAGAAATGACCAAAAAGATTTTTGATATTCAATACAGTTACCAAAAAACACGTTTCCAAAAACAGGCCAGATCTGTGTTAACTTTTTCTGTTGACGCTATAAACTCTTTGACATATCACCACAAAAACATACAAAATATGGTCCAAAATGTTTTCTTGTCATTACATTCCTCAGTTTAAGTGGATTCTAACAATATCCCATTTGTCATTTTTCATAACTTTGCTTGTCCAGCATTTTGAAAAGCAGTTTTTTGCTACTCTGCAAAAATGACCAAAACAATTTTGATATTCTTTTTGATATATTTGATATGCTGAATATTATTGTTAATTATAAATGCAACTGTTCATATATGTTGCTAATCATATTACAGTTGATGGCGTTTTATAAAGGCAATAATAACCCGTGCATTACACTCGCTTTTATTCGGTCTTAAGAAACACTCATTCATGTTGTGGTGTGTGTGTGTTTAGGTGGGAGAGGGCGAGAAATTGGTTCGGGCTTTGTTTGCGGTTGCTAGGGAACTGCAGCCGTCAATCATCTTCATCGGTGAGAACTGTCACTCAGACTCATTCATGTTTCAGAAGTGGTGTGTTTCTGTAAATGCATCATTAATGGTGAATGTGGTGCAGATGAGATTGACAGTCTGCTGTGTGAGAGAAGAGAGGGCGAGCATGACGCCAGCAGAAGACTCAAAACAGAGTTCCTCATCGAGTTTGATGGAGTAAGTGTGTGAACTCTATCTGAAAATTCATCATTCCTGATCACAGGTGACTGACGCTCCTGGTGTGTGTGTGTGTGTGTGTGTGTGTTGCAGGTGCAGTCAGGAGGAGATGACCGAGTGTTAGTGATGGGAGCCACTAACAGGCCTCAGGAGCTTGATGAGGCAGTTCTTAGGTACCGTTGACCTGCAGTCGCACACTTACTTTCAAACACTTTGTAATTACATTCTCTAATGTGTTTTTTTCCTCATAGGAGATTCGCTAAACGCATTTATGTGGCTTTACCTACAGAGGAGGTACTGTGTTCACACCAGGGCTGGGCAGAAGTTATCGGGTCTCTTTTAAATCGTGATTGTGAATTTTTATTCAGTCAAGAAATATTTGTCATGGACATCATATTTGGCCATGGTTCATAACATGGGTGGTACTTTATTAAACACAAATATGTACACACATGCACTACCATTCAAAAGTTTAGGATCGGTATGTTACTGAAAAGTCTTAAACTCACATGTTTGCTCAAAAATTACAGTAAAAGCTGTAATATTGTATTACATTATTGCAAAGTTTTTGAAAATATATTAAAATGCAATTTATTCCTGTGACGGAAGAGCTGAATTTCCAGCATTTTCTTGAATAGAAAGTTGAAAAGAACAGCATTTATGTGAAATGGAAATCTTTGGCAACATTATAAATGTCTTTACATATCAATTTAATGCATATTTGGTGAACAAAAGTATTAATTTCTTCAAAAAGAAAAAAAAAATACTCAAAAGGTATTTGAAAGGTAGTGGTAATAATTCTATTTTAGTTTTTTTTACTCATTGATTATTCGTATTATATATTAATATTGGTATTAATAATTCATACATTGGTGTTTTTCTGTAAATTTATGACTAATTGACTGAAAGATTAAATGTTTTATATAGTGCTGTCAAACGATTAATCGCATCCAAAATAAAAGTTTTTGTTTACTCAATATATGTGGGTATACTGTGTGTATATTTATTATGTCTATATAAATACACACACATACAGTATATATTTTGAAAATAATTACATGTATATTTCTATTCATATAATTTATATTATATATAAATATATTTCATATATAAACAACATATTTTTCTTAAATATATACATGCATGTGTTTGTATTTATGTATACATAATAAATACAGTACACATGTATTATGTGAACAAAAACTTTTATTTTGGATGCGATTAATCGTTTGACAGAACTAGTTTTATACCACAGTCATTTGAATTTCATTTGATCCCTACCTCCTTAAATTCAACTGCATCTTATTCACTACTCGTTTTGGTTTTCCAGTTAATTAGCATTGAACACAGACACTAATTGACTGTGTGTGTGTGTTTCAGACTCGTCTGAAGCTGCTCAAGAACCTCCTCAGCAAACACAGAAACACTTTACCTCAGAAAGAGCTGAGTCAGTTAGCCAGGTAAAACACAGCTCCATATTTCTGTAGAATATGCCGTTGAGACTAATGACTATCAGTGCTGGGTCATTTTATTTGTGCGGTGTGTTTTCAGGATGACGGAGGGTTACTCCGGCAGTGATCTGACCTCGCTGGCTAAAGACGCTGCTCTTGGTCCTATACGAGGTACATTCATACTTCATGCAGATATTTTATTCAAGTATACAAGACATTTGGTTTAGAGGTGGACTTTTTGCTGCTCTTTCTCAACACAGAGCTGAGGCCTGAACAAGTGAGGAACATGCCAGCCGATAAGGTAGAGAATATTAAGCAGTGTTATATTAACATAATTTAGATGCCTATTATATTATTTAAAAAAAATAAATAATAATTTTTGATTTTAGTACAAGTTAAACTAAATGCAAATGAGAAATGTTGCCTAGGTTTTATATATACTATTTTATTGTATTTCACCTTTTCACTTAACATTTTATAGTTTGTTGAATTTTTTGTTTACTAACAACACTGATATTAAATCTGTTCTTAAAGGGATAGTTAACCAAAAACAAAACACAAATATGTGCTGTCGCTAGAACTTCATTTGATGTATTTTTTTCCCCCTGTAAATCATAAATATGAGCTAGCTAAATATTCATTCCTATTTTTCCGTATAACAGCAAATGTTTTTATACAAAAATTTGAAAAAACTTCCAAGATGGTAACTAGGCGCCACTCGCTGATTAAACACTTATTTATACAAAGTGTTCTATTTCAAATTCATTCATTTTAAAATTGACATACTATTTTTAAACATACCATGTAGCATGTTCTTGTCTTTCTTCTGTTCAGATGAGGGACATCTGTTTCTCTGATTTTGTGGATTCGCTCAAGAGGATAAAGCGGAGCGTCAGTCCTCAAACGCTGGATCAGTACGTCCGCTGGAACAGACAGTACGGAGACACAACAGCCGTATGACACCGACACGCAAGAAGGGTTTTTCCTAAAGACTTGGAATAACAAAAACATTTTTTGTATAATTTTGTCTTTTCTACGACTTTGCTTTTGAGTCGTTTGGAGCTCAGGCTAAGATTTGCTTTGACTGAATTACACCAGAGCTCAAGACCATGTGGATGGCAAAGCATGACAAAACATTTTCTACAAAACCAAGAAACATTTGGTTTCTAATTCTTCCCCTTGATTGGTGTGTGAATGATAAAGCACTTGGCGTCTGTGGTGTTCTAGATGCATTTGTTCCTCTCTTATCTTGTTGCTTGATTTGTTTTTGATTCATGTATCCAGATAAATCAAATCCTCAAATGGCGGTGTGATGTGCTGAAGTCAATCAAATAGCAATCAAATAGGGATTCCGTTGATAAATGAACGATTAAAGAATGTATTGTTTGATCTCCTGCTTGGAAACCGTTCAGACTGCATGTGTATTTGGAATGACCAGCACTCCTCATGTTTTTTTCCATTTGCAGGCACTAGGGGGCATCAGTTGAGACTGTATGTGAATGTCTTCTGCTAGAACTAAAGTCATGATGTTGCTCCATGTACAGATGTTTTTCTAGTCTGCTGTGTCTTTAATAATGTTGAATTTTATAAGGTTTGCAGTATTTGGGAAACGATTTGATTCAAGTGCTTAACAGATTTGTATACATGTACTAACGGTGTTGTTTTACATTGAAAAAAAAAAAAGGTTAAAAATCTGAAATTATGCATCATATTTATAGAATATAAAAATAAAATATACTTTTATAATCGAAATAGTTTGAAAGTTATATCATCATTAATGGCAAAATTGCTGTGCTTAAGTTTGATTCATTTGAAAAGTGCACATAAAAAATGAACATTTAAAATGATAATTTATAATAAAAATATTTTCATAATATAATTTAGAATTTAATAATTGATTTAAGAATGCACTGAGCCACTGTGCAACAATTTGATTCATTAGTAAAGTGCCTGTATAAACAAAACTAAAATGATCATATAAATAAAATATAATTTGGTTACACTTTATATTACCACGGCCTTGTTACAGTGTAATTCTACATTTAAGTAATACCGAGTAATAATTATCTACATGTAATTTGATTCATTTGAAAAGTGCACATAAAAAATGAACATTTAAAATGATAATTTATAATAAAAAAAATATTTTCATAATATAATTTAGAATTTAATAATTGATTTAAGAATGCACTGAGCCACTGTGCAACAATTTGATTCATTAGTAAAGTGCCTGTATAAACAAAACTAAAATGATCATATAAATAAAATATAATTTGGTTACACTTTATATTACCACGGCCTTGTTACAGTGTAATTCTACATTTAAGTAATACCGAGTAATAATTATCTACATGTACTTTTATGGTTAGGGTTAGGATCTGGTTTAGGGGTGTATGTAATAATGCATTTGCATTTAATGTTAGTGAACATTACATGTAGTAAGTATGTGTCACAAGCACACTGTAAAATAAAAGTGTTCCTTAATATTTATGATATAGACGTAATTAATCATTAATATAATTATAATTCTAGCGCTTTTCTAATCACTTGAAATAAGGAACATTTTGAAGATCAAAAACACTTTAATTTCTGTCTTAAAGTGAACAGATCATTATTTAAAGGGGCGTCTCCTGTTTCCATCCTCTGACACTTGTCTTCAGTGTTGGTATATTGAGTGAGCTACACAGCAGCAAAACCAGTCATTGTTAAAAACCCATTATACAGCCATTTGTAAAATTCACTGTCAAAACAATTTACAGTAAATTCTGATTGTTTTCATACATTTAAAAGGGTTAGTTCACCCAAAAATGAAAATTAGCCCATAAATTACTCACCCCCGAGGCATCCTAGGTGTATATGACTTTCTTCTTTCAGACAGTGTACAACTGTTGGCACAAGCTACATTAAAGTGATTATTACGTTTTGAATATGGATATTTTTCTTATAAAAACACATCGATTGGCTACAGAAGGCCTTTGTTCACCCCCCGGAGCCGTGTGAGACACTTTTTTTTGTGGGTGGGTGCATTTTATTTAACTGCTTTTGGACTGATGCATGCAACACCCGCTGAGTGCCATGAAACCGCTTGAAAGATCAAAGACCATTTTTAATATAACTCCGACTGGATTCATCTGAAAGAAGAAAGTCGTATACACCTAGGATGACCTGAGGGTGAGTCATTTATGGGCTAATTTTCATTTTTGGGTGAACTAACCCTTTAACGCTAATTGGACGGCTTTTGATTGTCACTCATATCTGACATGTTTCCACACACACACACATGTAAATGTCCAGGTAAAATGATGGATGTGGTTGTAGTTCAGTTGTGAAGGCCTCAGTGGTCCAGGATGCGCAGGTTTCCTGAAACGATCTTGTTCTCCAGCATCGCTCCGGCCGGGATGTCGATTCTGTCTCCATGATTAGCGATAATGATAACCGTTCCCTGTTGTACAGAAACAACGAGTCACAATATGCACACATGATGCGTGTAAACGCTCACAAAATCAGACGTTCATACCTTGAGTGTGACTTGTTTTCCGAAGGTGACATCTCCTGATACAGTCAGGTGATCCAGCTCCAGCATGTCTGGGATGCTCTCAAACCTTTTCAGGAAGTCTCGAACCTAGAAAGTAAAAAAAAATGTAAAAGTAACATTACGATGCTGCCATCTTTCTGAAGTCATTTTAAACCCCCTGTAATTTGGCTCCGAATCTCAGGTGAAAATTTTCATTTTGAAATCTTAAAAATAGTGGATTACTCAGTAAATACACATCCGTGACATACTATTTTGGCTTTCTTCACTATACATGTTTATCTTTCTTTAGAAAAAATGCTGGCAAAATGTAAAGTTGTTGGGACCTCAGCACCTCTGGTTGAGTTGACATGGAATGACCCACAACGAAAATACAGCGGTGAGAAAACAGCAGTTAAGATGCCCAAAATTGGCCTGTGATGTCTTTTGATTTGACCTGCCATGCCACATCACAAAAAAATAGGTGCCATCAAAGCATATTTTAATTTGTATTAAACATGAAAAACAGTGTCAGTGTTGCTTTCAATAAGAATTACAAGTTTAATTTCTTCTATAAATCAGTTTTTACTCATGGAGTAGTTTACCTACCTGACCAAACGTTTTCAAAAAGTACACTTTGGCAAGTGGTTGAAATCAATCTGAACTCATAAAATGATCAGTTTTGAAGAATGTTCATGCTCCTTTACTTTTGTACCCCACAGAATGACACGAGCGATACATTAGCATGGTAGCTCCACTCACCTTCACGTCAGCTCGTGTCTTATCGGTGACCTCCATGACAAATTCGCAGCGTTTGTCACTGGGCTGGCTCATCAGGTGGTTCAAGATGTGCAGGTCCACCGTGGCGCCCAGGTTGTCAATGTTGGACACAAAGATGTACTCTTTCCCTTCTGCGATCAGCTTGTCCAGCAGGCCGGAGTTGTAGAAGCTGGCGTAGATGTCTCCGTGCCCGGGTGGGTACCAGGCCTCTTCATTCTCAGCCGTCAGGCCCATGTTAGTGGCCACGGGTAACAAAGACTCCTTACTGATCCTGGGATACCTGCACAGGACAGGAAAACAGACGAGGTGACAATGGAAAAGCAGTCAAAGCTGTGGACTAACAGCTTGCAGAAGTGTGCAAGAAATGGGTGAATCAATCTTTAAATATTAATACCTCAGTTACTGATGTTTTATTGTAAGGATTGATGTTCCCAAAAGCGAGTTAACAGTTTTTTGGATATTTCAATATATGTAATATTTAGGGGTAATTTTTACAATATACCACAAGTTATTTTTTACGTTGCCATTAAATGTTTTGCATCTGAAATATAACATTTTATATTAAAAAAAGAAAAAAAAGCACTGAAACAAAAAGATTTATGACTTTTGTTCCATTAACACTCCACTAAAATACTTAACTTGATAACATACACGTACAATATTTTCCAGAAGTCACGCTGGCTAAAAATTGCAGATATGTCACATCAGTGTATAGGTCACATTTTATTATAACGTTCAGAAATAATGTAAAATACTGGTTAAAATAAAACAACCCTGAAACATTTACACACATTATAATCATGCATTTTAGTTCCTGTCACTCCACAACAAATCCTTTAAATTTAATTTAGATATGAACAAGAATGAAAAAATGTAAGTATAAAACAAACATATTAACCATTTTAAACAACATTTATTATAAATGTCAAGCCTAAATGAACTTATTTAAAGCACAACTGAAAGGACTGGCATGTAGGAAATGTGAAATATAAATAAAATTGCACTCATGTACCTCTCTCATTCTACACATGTTTTGCACGCTTGACATTAATGGCTTTATATATATAAGTCATAGCATGTTTCAGATGATAAAAAACCTGACGTTTATTCCATAAAGTACGGTACGTTCATATTGCTCTCTGTCCTAGATAAGGATGCTGAGAAGCGTGTGTGTACCTGCTCTGGTTGAAGGTGTGTATCTTGACGCGGTGATGCGTGTACTTCTGCAGGATCTTCTTGGTGTCTTCATCTGTGTTGAAGGAATTCATCAGCACCAGTGGCACGTCTGCATTATACGACTTATTCAAATGCTGAAAGAGAGAGAGATTCACACAAGGTCTTTCATTTGATACAGAAATATTCTGGTGAAATTCATGTTTTTTCTTAAATAAATGACTGTAAACTGATATATCTTCAGTAACTTACTGTATGACCATTACACTAAAGCATATGATTGCATAAAAGATGCTTAATTAAACAAGTCTGGATGTTAAAATACATTCTTCTCAAAACTCATAAACAAAGAATGCAAAATGCTTGTTTGTGTTTGTGTGCAGGTTGTGCAGTAAATAGTCACGTCACTGCAGAGCCCTGCATTTGATCCCCATTTTAATGTAAAGGGTGTATCATAGATATTACATAAAATAGTATTTCTCAAGATATTCTTCTAAATGCCTTCAATTTCGTCATGTGGAAAAAACCTGATATTACACAACTTTGGGGTAAACAGTCATTGACACAGATGGAAACCTTTACCAAGGTCTGAAACTGCAAACACGGTCTTACCTCATATTACACGGATCATATATAAGCCAAAAAGAAATGTCTAAACCCATGTACTTGATGCATCATCCACTGTTCTGAAGATTATCAACTATAATGTTCAATTATAATTACTTATGCTCAACTCCACATACATCAAAGGTTTGGGGTCAATAAGATTTTTAGAGGAATTACTTTCATTCAGCATTAAATGCATCAAAAGTGACAGTAAAGTCATTTATAATGTTACAAAAGATTTCTATTCAAAGCCATTGTTTTGAGCAGCAGATGAGCCTATTAGAATGATTCCTGAAGGACCACGTGACACTGAAGATGAATTTGAATTCAAATAGAAAACAGTTATTTGAAACTATAATAACTTGGTGAGTGTAAGAGACTTACACTCTAAAAAAAATCTATAAAACATGACAATCTCATCAGAGGTTTTCGCTGGAAATGTGTGTGATGTAATACCTCGATCTGCTGTACGGTCAGGTCCAGGAAAGTGTTTTCGTTGCGGACGCTGATGAGACTTTTGGGTCCTTTGCAGCCCATGCTGGTCCCCAAACCTCCATTGAGCTTCACCACAGCCAGTTTATTAAGGCTGGACGCCACATCAGCAGGAAGACCCTTCAACTCGATCTTCTCATAGGGCTGAATCTGTTGAGTGCAATACACACGCATGATTTATATAGCAGTACACCATATAGGAAACACACAGACGCATTATTAATCACTCCCTCAGGATACAGAAACCTTGTGTGGAGTCAAGAAAATTAATTATCTGAAGTGTGCTTTTTTTACACACTTTTCACTTGATTAGAAATGTACTGCAGGCCTACAGTCTGGTTTTATTAAAGGAAACCCTTTATGAAGATGACAGGACACCCAGTTTAATCAGAGCAAAGGTGAGAAAGACTGCGGTTTCATTTTTTTAGTGCAGGGTTTATTTACTCCAGTCAACCCGAGCAGAGCTGATGGACCTTCAAACTCGAAATTTCTCCTATCTAGCAAAGGCATTAACCTTGACATGAAGAGCAGAAAACTGTGAGAGCTACTGAAACAGAGCCTTGCAAACAGCATTCTTCTGCATGAATTATGAGCTGATTTGATCTGATCTCTTGGATTTGGGTGTACTGCTTTTGATAACAGCTTCCTGCCTGCAACTGATGCAGACCTTGCACACACACACTGAACTCATGAACTACAATTGTGTAAAGCAGTCGTCCTAGTTTCATCACAGCAGCAACTGTTGAATTATCTCACTGCTGTGAAGGCAAAAAGGTCAATGACTCAGAAACCTACAACTAAACTACATGTTGCATTTTACATTTTATTTATTGAGAAAATGACACACACAAATATCAGCTGACCGATCAAGCATCCATCCAATGAGCGCTTCCACGGATGGGGACTGAAATAGAACCTTTGAGAATTATGCTATAGGATTCAGAGCTGATCTAGATGCAGCAGTGATGTTTATTTCGTAATGGGTTTGATGACTCTCGATCTACTGGAGTTGATTTCAGATCATTCTTTCTGCTTTACTATGTGCTGTAACATGAGTTTCTCAACGGCTGGTTGAAAAGAAATGTCAGCCAAGGTTGTGGGATGCTGGAAGTGCTGTGCTATTCATAGTCTAACCTTCAGTGTGGGGGTATTTGCAGAGGGGCCGTGGGTTATTTGGGGAGGGGATCAACAGGGAAATGTCATGGACTTGATAAACCGCTTATACACATGCACGTTCTCCGCTCACCCTTTCTCGCTATTCAGTGGCTTTGTGTATGTGGTGATAGGAAAGTTACTCCAGTCCTTCAAACAATTTATACTGATAAAATATGTCGTATTTTATAAGGTAATAATGGTTTGAAAAGGACATCTGTCTAGGACTGTGCAGTTGAATTGCTTTATATGTAATGTACACCTTAAGTGTACTAATCTAAAACTATTATAAAATAAAATATTATATATATATATATATATATATATATATAAAATATATATATATATATATATATATATAAAATATATGTATATATAATACGTGTATGTGTAGGTTTAGAGTTGGGTTATATATGTATCAGCAGGGGGGTGAAATCTTTTTTAATTTGAAGATCAGGGTAAATTTAACTAATTTTGTCTTCTGGGAAACATGTAACTATCTTCTGTAGCCTCTGAAGGGCAGTACTAAATGAACAAACATGATATTTAGGCAAAATAAGAAAAATGTACACATCTCCATTCTGTTCAAAAGTTTTAAGGCTTAAAAGGCTTAATGCATTGTTTTTTCTTCTGGAGTATCAGTGAGCGTTTAAACCTTCTGCATAGTTGCATATGAGTCCCTCAGTTGTCCTCGGTGTGAAAAGATGGATCTCAAAATCATAGTCATTGTTGGAAAGGGTTCAAATACACAAAAATGCTGGAAAACCAACTAATTTGTGGGACCTGAAGGATTTTTCTGAAGAAAAGCAGGCAGTTTAACTGTTCAGGACAAACAAGGGACTCATGAACAACTATCACTAAAGAAAAAACACAGCTGTGGATCATTATTTTATGTGAAATATCTTATTCAGGTCAGTACTAAATAAACAATAACATGCATTTTGAATGATCCCTCTTATTTTGGTAAAATAATTAACATTTTGCAGTTATGTAAACTTTTGACCTCAACTGTATATCCAATTGATTTACAGATTAATTATTAAATATGTGACCCTGGACCACAAAACCAGTCAAAAGGGTAAATTTTTTCGAAATTGAGATTTATGCATCACTTGAAAGCTGAATAAATACGATTTCCATTGATGTATGGTTTGTTATGATATGACACTATTTGGCTGAGATACAACTATTTGAAAATCTGGAATCTGAGGGTGCAAAAAAATCTAAATTGCCTTTAAAGTTGTCCAAATGAAGTTCTTAGCAATGCATATTACTAATCAAAAATTAAGTTTTGATTTATTTCCGGTAAGAAATTTACAAAATATCTTCATGGAACATGATCTTTACTTAATATCCTAATGATTTTTTGGCATAAAAGAAAAATCGATAATTTTGACCCATACAATGTTTTTTTGGCTATTGCTACAAATATACCTGTGTGACTTAAGACTGGTTTTGTGCTCCAGGGTCACATATATATATTAAAGGGGGTACAATTGGGATTGATAATCTTGTTTTGAAATTGTTTTTCTTTTCAAATATAGTCCTAAAAATAAAAATATATTAAAAGTTCAAACTGTCTGTCTTAATGACTCTTTTCACGAATTTAAAATATTGCTAAAACATTACGCTGTAATAATATATGCAATATTGCTGAAAAATATCTATTTTTATAGCTATATTTTAATTTCAAATTCTTTATAAATCATCCTTAGAAGCCACACAAGGCATCAAGCACTCGTTTGGTCTCACCGAGCCTTCGGGTGGTCTCTGGATCTTGGCCCAGTCAACAGACGGCCCCTTCTCCTGAAGGAAACGGTGAAAGAGCTTCTTGAAGCCCTCAAAGTCCTTCCTGGAGATCTGCAAGAGGCACAAATAACCATATTACAGATCAAATTTTCACAATTTCCATCCATTTTTACCTTCAGCTCTACAGTACATCCTGAAGTTCAATATAATGTTTATTATTTCAGGGCCGATAGTGAAGAAGAGTCTTTCTATTTCAAATCACCAAATCAAAATGAGTCACACGTGAAAGCTAAACATTTGTGAGGGTTTTGGGAAGCTTGTAACTAACTTGTATTAAACCTGGAATACTTTATTTTTAGTTAAAGGTTTATTAAATTAAGTAAATGCTTTAGAGCTGAATCTGAATCAACACATGTCAGTGTGATTAATCGAACCCCTAATTACCATGTATAACGCTGTGCCGCATACAAGAATAATTAATACTCTCAAGAGTCTCCTTTAACCTTTAGACTAAACCTTCTGGCGATGCATCATGGGACGATAGGCTGTAATTAACACACACCTCCTTCGTTAGCTCACCGTTTCATTGGCCGCTGCATAAAAACTCATTAATGAGACTAACTGCATAATGTGTGTGCCGTAACTGCTCACATTAAGAGTAGTTTCATTGTGAATAAACATCTCAAACTTGGATGAATGATACTGTTTTCCATTCTGTGCATAAGACTCAGCTTATTTTCAAATTAGTTTTTCCATTATATAAGCAAACATTATTGGGTCAATGACAAATAACAATGTCTTCTGATAATTTTTTTAAAATCCAGTTTAAAATGCATGTACCAAAATATGCATTCATACTAATTCTAAAATGGATTTAATGTGTTTGATCTAATGGCTTTAAAATTGTCAAGTGGTACATACGTGAGCAGGGGGTTAGATACATGGAGTCAAGGACAGAAGCACCACTGGAACGTGTTTGTCACCTCAGCCGAGCACATAGTTTGCGGGGCAAGGGTCTTACCTCCGCCTCTGATGGCTTGGCAGTGGTCAGGAGCTTCTCCAGCTCTGTGAGCATGGAGTTCTCATGCTGCAATCTCAGCTTCTCCTGAAACTCCGCCATCCCTGCATTAGGACTGTTTCTATACAGATCTACACACATGCAAACACAGGGAAAGAAAACATTACTGGCAACAACCTTAAACGTTGTGACGACATTGCAAATGGTCATTAATTCTTGAGACTATTCTGTTCCACCATGCTTTTTGGTAACTGGCACATAATTTAAATACTTCAGTTAGAATAGTTAGAATGTCTTTTAAACAAATCGCTTATGTTCACCAAGGCTGTATTTATTTTGACAAAAAATACAATAAAAACAGTAAAATTGTGAACTATTATTACTATTACTGTACTATAATAATTGAGCACCAATATTACTTGATAATTAAGCAGCAAATCAGCATATTAGAATGATTTCTAAAGGATCACGTGACATAATTCAGCTTTGCACCACACGAATAAATTACATTTTAAAATATATTTAAATAGAAAATAGTTAATAATTAGATTTATTACAATTTTACATTTAAAATAATATCACATTATGACTGGTTACTGTATTTTCGTTTAAACGAATGCTGCCTTGGTGAGCATAAGACTTCTTTCAAAAACAAAACAAACAAATACATATTCCAAATGTTGACTGGTGTACTACAGTACTTTTTTTGCAAGGCTATGAAGGAACCACTTACCAGCAACAAAAGACATGATTAAAAAACTTCTGACAGCTCTCAAGACTTAAAAACCAGTATATATCAATCCTGAACTGAACTCAGCAGTCCAGAAAGGTCCGAATCACAAAGCTAATACTGTTGAAAAGTTTCTTCTTTTGCACTAGTACAACTACAACTGCATCAATGTAGAGGAAGATGCTTTGAGTACCTCAGAATGATCTACTAATAAAGAAAAGCTACTAAAACTTTAGTGTTCAAAACAGTACAACCGGCTCCCAGCATCCAAACCCTGTGTACTACAGCCTCGGCTCTCTGAAGTCAGATGAGATTTCAGACAGATTCACAGACTGTCGTGTCATGTACAGGACACCCGATCAGGGCTTTGTAACGCACCGCTGAAGGAGATGCGCAGAGAGAGAGACAGAAAAGTCCAGCACTGCCCACCCGTCACGTCACGGAAAAAGTAAATAAGTCCAGAAACGGTGAACAACGTTTGTAGACACTGTATGTATGTGGCAAGTGAATTAGGCTATTAGTCACTTCCCATCGCTTTTGTCACGTATACAGCACCAACTGGACGCTGCTGAGCAAGATGCGTTCTTTCATATGAGGTTCCATTTGTGTCAAAAATGAGTCGACTGCTTTGTACTATACATTTGTCTTTGTCTACAGTCATTGCCTACTTGTTCAGGTAATTCAGTATATGTACGTGTGTATGTTGTCTGTTGACGTCGTCTTAATCTGTCATCCTGCTTGCTTTTTCTCTGTCATTTAATTACTGTCGTCCTTATTGTCGTTTTGTTCTGTTGTCCTAACTGTCATCTTGTTCTGTCGTCTTATTCTGTCGTGCTTAATGTCGTCTTGTTTTGTCATCATAACCTTCATCAGCACTGTAAAGTTAGTTTCACATTTCATATTCGACTAGGCTGCTTTAGCAACCGTCTGCAAATTCACCTCACAGTACAAAACGAAGTACAATAATTACAAATGAATGTTCACAGGACTATAGTAAATGCCTAGTGGGCAAACTTTGACACAAATGGAACATTTTGTATTTTGACACAAATGGAACCTCATACTTCCATTCCGTCCTGAGCGTTGAACGCTTAGAACGCGCTTGGAGTTCGTTTCTGGTATGGTGTCAGGGAACGTTCAGCTACAGTAGAACGCGTTATTGGGTCCATATGCTGCATTCGTTTGGATTTTGATTTAAAGACTCTAATCTTAAAAATTTTGGACACTCAAAAGATTCGTTTACTGAACCTTTCTAAATCGTTACTTTGTGAATCCTGTTCATTAGAATTTTACAATGAGCTTACATAGGCCACTTTGGTTTTACAGTAGAGGCTAGAACGCTCGTTTACTGACCCTTTGTGTGTGGGTTAAGTGAATTGTTAGTGAAAAGTGAAAACGATTTGTTAAAAACGTTTTACCAAAACAAAGTCTCTTAAAATTTGTGTCATTTTAATTGTGTCTCCGGTCATCTGTCAGCTTTCCATTCTGTTCAAAAGTTTTCATCCCTTAATGCATTGTTTTTCCTTCTGCATAGTTGCATATGAGTCCCTCAGTTGTCCTCGGTGTGAAAAGATGGATCTCAAAATCATACAGTCATTGGCTAGAACGCTCGTTTACTGACCCTTTGTGTGTGGGTTAAGTGAATTGTTAGTGAAAAGTGAAAACGATTTGTTAAAAACGTTTTACCGAAACAAAGTCTCTTAAAATTTGTGTCATTTTAATTGTGTCTCCGGTCATCTGTCAGCTTTCCATTCTGTTCAAAAGTTTTCATCCCCCGGCTTAATGCATTGTTTTTCCTTCTGCATAGTTGCATATGAGTCCCTCAGTTGTCCTCGGTGTGAAAAGATGGATCTCAAAATCATACAGTCATTGTTGGAAAGGGTTCAAATTTTTTATATATATATTTTTTTTACTTGTGTTTTACCTTTTTCTTGTATGTTTTTATCCAACGGAGAGTGCTTTATTTAGTGTATGACAATTATGCAGGATTATATGGAAGTTCCTCTTCCACCAAATGAAAAACAAATCATGCTTTAATAAATCGTATTTAGCTAAAGTCATGAGGAAACAAATCAATATTCTGACATACCAAGTTAATTTGATGAAAAGTCGAAATGCACAGTCGAAAGTGACAAAAATACTTACAATTTCGTATTTTATGGCATAATTCTAACCTCTTGTCAATAATCATGACTTGTCATAATTTAGATTTTACATCTCATAGGTTTATATCAGTCATAATTTAGACTGTTCACATCTTAAATGTGACTTACCATGTCATAAGTTCGACTTTAGTCATAATTATGATTTATCAAAGCATTGTTTTTTCTTAAGTGGCAGAAATGGGCTTCCATATGTTTACTATCCCTTTGACCAATGAATTACCATGATTTCTGTCTTTATTATATAAGGATCACTAAAATAATTAATCAATATAATTTATATTCACTGTTATAATTTTCTAGGACACTTCTAGGCTTTTAAATACTTTATAAAATTAATTCCCTGAGATATATATATATATATATATATATAAAAGGTTTTCATTCAAATAAAAAGGCCTGGCTTACTGTCTACGATGAAGAATCTTAATACCCTTAATCAATTAATCAAACAGCTATTAAATGTGTGTATTCAGAACTAGAGAGGAGATGGGCATGACAACAATCCAAATACACAACAAACATTCATTTTCCACATGGCCTTTTATTGTTGTATGACAGATGATCGTTATTTTGGTCTGGACATCTATGTGCGTAACGGTTTTAATTGGAAATGTTCTTCTTCAGGTGATGCCCCAGACACTTCAAGCAGAGGAAGTTACATTGCAAACGTTTCTTGTGAATAACACACACACACACACACACACGTACGTTAAGAGACATGAATATCCACGCACGCACACGGTCAGCTGTGAAACCTACAGGACTTTACAGTCGGGGATTTGGGGACTTTGAAGAGTCTAACGGCTGCCGCGCTGTTGTGGAGACATCAAGTCACGCTCCAAGGAAGGTGAGTGCCGTGTCTCTCTCCTCCACCAGCTCAGCGGCGGTGCCATCCATCTTACCGCGGGAGAAATCATTGATGGAGAGTCCGTCAACCACCTTCCAGGTCTTGTTCTGTCGGGGTGGAAAATATTAGTACTTACATAGAGACCTTATATTTCTAAACTACTTCCAAATGCTTTGATTTCTTTTTTGAAATTGAATTTCATTGTTTTTTTAGGTGTGACAAAGACAAACCTTGATCATAACAGGGAAGGAGTACATGAGGTCATCAGGAACTCCATAGGAATTACCAGTGGAGTAGATGCCCATAGACACCCACTCACCCTGTTAGAGACAGAAAAATAATTAGTTAGCATTAACCCTGTAAAGTACGGAAGAGGATTAGGGCCAAGCAATAAAAATTTTTTTAATAAAACCATCTCGAGATTAAAGTCGTAAAATTTAGAGAAAAAAAGTCAAGATAAAATGTTGAGATTATTCTCTAAATTTAATGAGTTTAAAGTCGTTATGTTTCGAGAAAAAACTCGTTAAATTTCAAGAAAAAAAATGTTGAACTAAAATGTTGAGAATAAACTCATTAAATAATGAGAAAAAAAGTGGTTAAATTTCGAGAAAAAGTAACAAAAAAAATTGAGAATAAACTCAACATTTTATCTTGACTTTTTTCTCTAAACTTAACGACTTTAATCTCGAGATGGTTTTATTTTTTTATTGCTTGGCCCTAATCCTCTTCCTTAGTAAAGCTTGACATATGAAATCAATCAAATTCGTTAATTTTTACAATACTAAAAGGGCATTTTTACTAAAAAAAAAAAAATTATAAACTACCAATTAGATGTAGATTGATATAAAAGGTTTTCATTCAAATAAAAAGGCCTGGCTTACTGTCTACGATGAAGAATCTTAATACCCTTAATCAAATAAATTTACAGCTATTAAATGTGTGTATTCAGAACTAGAGAGGAGATGGGCATGACAACAATCCAAATACACAACAAACATTCATTTTCCACATGGCCTTTTATTGTTGTATGACAGATGATCGTTATTTTGGTCTGGACATCTATGTGCGTAACGGTTTTAATTGGAAATGTTCTTCTTCAGGTGATGCCCCAGACACTTCAAGCAGAGGAAGTTACATTGCAAACGTTTCTTGTGAATAACACACACACACACACACACACGTACGTTAAGAGACATGAATATCCACGCACGCACACGGTCAGCTGTGAAACCTACAGGACTTTACAGTCGGGGATTTGGGGACTTTGAAGAGTCTAACGGCTGCCGCGCTGTTGTGGAGACATCAAGTCACGCTCCAAGGAAGGTGAGTGCCGTGTCTCTCTCCTCCACCAGCTCAGCGGCGGTGCCATCCATCTTACCGCGGGAGAAATCATTGATGGAGAGTCCGTCAACCACCTTCCAGGTCTTGTTCTGTCGGGGTGGAAAATATTAGTACTTACATAGAGACCTTATATTTCTAAACTACTTCCAAATGCTTTGATTTCTTTTTTGAAATTGAATTTCATTGTTTTTTTAGGTGTGACAAAGACAAACCTTGATCATAACAGGGAAGGAGTACATGAGGTCATCAGGAACTCCATAGGAATTACCAGTGGAGTAGATGCCCATAGACACCCACTCACCCTGTTAGAGACAGAAAAATAATTAGTTAGCATTAACCCTGTAAAGTACGGAAGAGGATTAGGGCCAAGCAATAAAAAAAAATTTAATAAAACCATCTCGAGATTAAAGTCGTAAAATTTAGAGAAAAAAAGTCAAGATAAAATGTTGAGATTATTCTCTAAATTTAATGAGTTTAAAGTCGTTATGTTTCGAGAAAAAACTCGTTAAATTTCAAGAAAAAAAATGTTGAACTAAAATGTTGAGAATAAACTCATTAAATAATGAGAAAAAAAGTGGTTAAATTTCGAGAAAAAGTAACAAAAAAAATTGAGAATAAACTCAACATTTTATCTTGACTTTTTTCTCTAAACTTAACGACTTTAATCTCGAGATGGTTTTATTTTTTTATTGCTTGGCCCTAATCCTCTTCCTTAGTAAAGCTTGACATATGAAATCAATCAAATTCGTTAATTTTTACAATACTAAAAGGGCATTTTTACTAAAAAAAAAAAAAATTATAAACTACCAATTAGATGTAGATTGTACAGCAGATTTTTGATCATGCTGATTTTGAGGCTTTAGAAATGTGTGAAATTTGATTAAGTAGCCTTGACAAGGAAATGATTAGGAAAACTGGAAATGTTTGAATCTTCCACTCTACTTGTAACCAGAATCTAATAGCCTAGACACTCAATTGATCTCCAAAGGGTTCACATGGTGTAAACTCACATCTGGAGTGCCGAACCAGATGTCCTTCATGTGGTCACAGATGGCTTTGGCAGCAGACATTGCACTGGAGAGCTTCCTGGCCTTGATGACAGCTGCACCTCTCTGCTGCACCGTCTGGTGTACAGAGAAATTAAAAGAATTGCAGATGGTTAAATTAAAGCAATAAGCCACACAAAGTCATGTGTAAAGCTATGGTCATATTAGTGCAATTTCAGCTACATTTTGTGGGTAAAAAATGTCCATCGTCTACTGTCAGTCACATAGAGATGTATAAAGCACAGCTCACACAGAAATTACTTTTAAAGCAAGAAGTTTTCTATTGCTAAATGTGGCGAATTTAGCAGGAAATCTTTCACCCTCATGCAAAATTCCAGATTGTGTGGATTTATTTGGATATGTATTACTATTAAACTAAGAGTTGAATTCATTATTAATAATAAGTTGTTGTAGATAAGTTGTTTATGGCTGCCAAGAAACTTGATGCATTAATATTAGGTGCATTTATCAGCAGCTTCAAACATGCATCAGAATTTAAAGTAGGAACTATCCATTTTCTTTTTTTAAACATTTTTATTGTAATAAAGATATGGAAGATAACATGAAAATATTCATAAAAATACATTTTTATATCTTACTATCCGTTTTATAACAATGTGACCGGTCATTTCTTTGTTCTTTCCTTTGAGAACATTAAAATCACACAATTATTTTAATCTCATAAAAAATGTGATTAAATGAGCAAACGCAGAATTATGCTTCATCTGATTTTCTCTTGCAAAAACGGCCTGATTATCTCACTTTAATAACTCCACAGGTTCAGATGTCAGACTTACGGTGATGAAGTCGCCCTTCAGCCAGCTTTCGTCATTCACTGCATCAAAACCTGACATCTCCTTCCCATGATGGTTCACGATAGCATGGTGCACATCTGGGTACTGAGTTGAGGAGTGATTTCCCCAGATAATCACATTCTTCACGCTGTCAGAGGGCACACCAACACGTATCGCCACCTACAGGCATGGACGAACACCGCAGGTGAGCAAAGGGCTCGTATGTGCAATATGTGCCAACAATGTCAACTGCAGAGATAGCTAACAGTCCCTCTAAAATTAGGTCACTGTATTGGTCTATGAACTACTCCAGAGTACATAACTAGATACGGCTGCTCTAGAACTAAGCTAGATGTGGATGATGGACAATAAAAAAAAGCTTGGTTACCTGCAGCACTGGAAAGCACAAAGACTGAGATAGAGAACTTCAATAAAGCAGAATAAGTAGTGAAGGTGAATGAGGTGGTGGGGTTCGGACCTGAGAGCGGGCCCTGTTATGGTCCAGACGGGTCAGGCACGAGAAGTTCTCCTTAGGAATGGAGGGAGCAGATTTGGAGGCGATCAAACAGTTGGTGTTGGCTGGGTTTCCGACAACTAGCACCTATGAAAGCAAAGGAAAAGTGAACGGCAGAACAACAAACACCAAAAACTGACCAGTGACTGATTCGGCTTGTTTTGAACTATCGCAGTGTTGTCTAAATCAAAAGCCAGAGGTTAGAAAACTCATGAAACTCAGAATGATTCAAAGCTGCATTATTTGTTGCAATCTTGTACCTTGACGGTCTTCTTGGCGTATTTCTCCAGTGCTTCACCTTGGGTTTTAAAAATGGCCACGTTAGCCTTCAGTAGGTCCTTCCTCTCCATGCCCTCCTTTCTGGGCATAGAGCCCACCAAGATGGCAGCGTCAAGATCCTTGAAGCCCACCTCAACCTTATCAGTGGGAATCACCTCTGTGAAGGAGTAAGAGAGAGAAACGAGTAAGACACAGAAGGGTACAGAAAACTTATTTCACAGGAATTTTTAGGCCAACAAATCTCCATGGCAAAGATAAAGATCATGAACTTAATTCAAAAATGTCCAGCTATTTTTGCTAATTATTTTTTTGAAAAAGTAAACTTTATAAAAATGTAAATATTTTATTATATATTATAATGAATCTTTTTAATACAAAACATTTAGCTAAATATATTTTATTTTTAGCTAAATATTTTTTACGAGTATTAAATGAAATAATATCTTGTAGAGTTAAAAAAATCCTTATTGCCAAGTTGTACCTTAAACTGCAACTTTTTCTAGGAAGCCTCAAGTAAACTCACGTAAACTGCACATGCAAACTTTTAGCATCAGTATTGTGAAATACAGCCTCATTATGTCTGTACCTAGACCATTATTTCTCAGGAGTATATGCTGACATTATCTCTTGACACTTTCCTCTCCCATCACCATAAATCATTTATCAGGCTGTCGATATTTCCTGAATTGGCCCAGTTCATTGATAATCTTTAGAATGAGATTTAGTACAGGACTATTTATCAGAGTGGACTTCAACCGAAGCACAACTTCTGTGACAGAACATGTCCTTTGGCCTCCTCCCCTCCGCCTCCCATTGTTGTGGCACCATCATGTTTCTCATTGGTCTGTGACTATCCTACAACGTGAGCCAATAAGATCAGTCGGTGCCGGTTACACCTCCCAACTCCTCAAATACAGTGTAGCACATGCTGTTTTCTGCTGCAGAGTCATGCTTGCTCTTCTGCATTTTAATACATTCCAGATGTTGGCTATAAATCACACACGCTGTAGTACAAAGAGACAGTGGCTGGGAAGCTGTCAGTTAAGAGTCCAGTAAAAACTGATCCACATCTTCCTCTACCTGATGTCCTATTATAATCATTCACTGTGATAAGGTCTAAACTGATTAAATCAAGAGAAGGAACCCCTCACCCCTCAGAAGTGGAAGAGCACAGTCCTGCAGCTCCATGACGACTCCATCCAGCACGGGCAGCATGGGAGTGATATCCAAAAGCACCAAGATGATTGGCTGACAGGGAGACAAACAATAAGCATGTTACACTGCATCAGCCAATGACCAAAAAACATGTTCGGAATGGAATATTTGCAGTACAACATATACACTTTACTAGAGCCGACCGATATATCGTTTAGCCGATATTATCGGCTGATATGAGCCTGCGCCGATATATCTTATCGGCGAATATGCCGCCGATATGACATTTTTCTTTACAGAACATACAACGCAGATGAAATGGTGTAATTACTTAGTTTGTCCAGCAGAGCGCGCTCCATTGTTTGCTACTGGCGACCTGGATGAAACGCTTTAAAGCTTAAGTCTATGGAAAACCATTGAAACTTTGAACGGCCATATCTATCCACACCAAATTTGGGGGATCCCTTCAGCTCGAGGAACCCTCTTGAACACGAATAGAGTGCACGTCTTGAGGCCCTCTTTCGAATTTCGTCGATAGCCCCCGGGGTTCGGGTGTTACAGGCGGTTAAATTCGCGGTCCAGCGCCGACCGATCTAGCAGGGATCCCCTGAATTTGGTGGAGATCCGCCGGCACGTTCGTGAGATAGTGACACCAGTCAACATTTTCACTTCAGTAAGGAGGTCTCTTGTTCAGGCAGCAGCATTCAAGCGTTGTCTTATTCGACCGTAAGTGCCCCGCCATGATTCCAGTTCCAAGGGAACGTACACGTTACATTCAAAGGACATTAAAGTGTGCGAGACGTGAATTTATATTTATTTACAGAGGTAAATTATGTCACATTTCTCTAGCAAGTTTCGTCTGTGTGAAGACAGTAGAGCAAATCCGTGAATGAATGTTCCAAAGTGAAATAAACTTCAACGGAATAAAGTTGAATGGAATTGAATTAAAGTTGAATAAACTTCAACTTTACTGTTCAGTGCACTGATGTCAGACTCATTTTGAATAAAGTTTATTGTTAAATGCCCTGCCTCCATCATTGCATATCTTTGTCACGTCATTATAAGTGTTTGATCACCACATTTGAGTGATCATTACAAAAAACGTGTTTATGTATAAACAGAATATATATGTATATACTGTATTCTATATATACTGTGTATATATATATATATATATTAGTGCCAGTCAAATGTTTGGACACACGAATGGGAAAGTGTCCAAACTTTTGACTGGTACTGTACTATAATATACACAAAGAATATCGGCCGATATATCGATATCGGCCTTTTTTTACTCCCAAATATCGCTATCGGTATCGGCCCCAAAAAACCCATATCGGTTGGGCTCTACACTTTACACCACAAATTCATACAAATACATATACAATTGATTTTTTTTATACACATTACTAACCTTTTATTTTCTGATAACTTGCTAAAAATATTTGATAACTAACATTTCAACACTGGCTATTGATAAGCACCAACAATTTAATAAATAAATGTATAAATACAAAGACATTTCAAACATTTATATCTCAAAACATCTAGTAATATTTTTGTTGTCATTTTTGTCAGCATTTAAGTATTAATAATGAATGTTTTTTTATTGCAAGAGACAAAATGATCCCATCTAAAAAATGCATTCTAGGAACTTTTACGTTCCCATTAAAGTGTTCAAAATCTCGTTTTTTTTTAAGTTTCAAAAACATTTTTTCTTGATTATATGAATGTTAAGGGATCATTCCAATTTACCATTTTGAAAACATTATGGGAATGTTATTTCTGAATGTCCCTTGAACATTCTGAAACATAGTAACAATTTTAAAAAATGTTAGATGAACATTCAACTAAAACGTTTGAGAAGAAAACCATTCCATTAACAATGTACGAATAACGTTGTTGTGCTAGCGTTCTAAAAAACATTTTTAAAGCCGAGAAACGAACATTCTATTAACGTTACTGCAAGAATGTTTGTTCATAACTTTGAGAGAACATTGTCAGAACATTAGCCAAATTCTCGACAACATTCCCTGTTACCTGAGATTCGGCTGCTTGTGTCAATTGTATTATCGGTTATCGGATATGCAAACATTAATGCGAATCCGCCGGTTTCTAATGATCGTTTCCAAACAATAATCTCTAAATGGCTAAATATGAAAAATTAAAGTGTTACATGCATTGCATGCTCACAGTACATATATTAAATACTGCAGAAACAGTCAGTGCGCTATTGTTAGCCAAATTCTCGACAACATTCCCTATTACCTGAGATTCGGCTGCTTGTGTCAATTGTATTATCGGTTATCGGATATGCAAACATTAATGCGAATCCGCCGGTTTCTAATGATCGTTTCCAAACAATAATCTCTAAATGGCTACATATGAAAAATTAAAAGTGTTACATGCATTGCATGCTCACAGTACATATATTAAATACTGCAGAAACAGTCAGTGCGCTATTCTGAACACAGACATGCATCACAGAGTCGCATATTTTAATCACACATATTTTATATAACACAAGAGCATGGTTTAAAATCCAGTTTGCTCCACTTGCGGTTCCCCCCCAGAGTCCTATTACGCAATGAAGACAGCCAGCCTGTGTCTCACCTGGTCCTTGCCGAACACATCTCCTTTAGCAATGCTGTACAGCAGAGAATAAGCGATCTGTCCGGCTGCGCCAGTCACCAGCACACGGATCGGTTCGGCCTGAAATAAAACACAAAGTCACTCACTGGCGTCAACAGCATGACCTAGTTATGTGAACAAAGGCCTAGCGATCTGCAATGAGAAGATTTGAGCATCTGCACATAATGGTTTGAGTGAACGGGAATTAATTTCTGTGTATATCCTCAAATAATGAATGAATGAGACGGTGATGCAACTGATGCTCGACGCGACGCACTGTAATGTCACTATGCGCGCGAGACTGTAACTTCGACGTAAATCAAACGCTTCAAGTATTTATAATTCGACAGAATTGCGACAAAATAGTGCCAATGAGTACAAAAGATGCCACCTCAGAGTTAGTTGAAGATGAGAATCTCACCATGTTTCAGCTCTGATTGTGCAGGTTAAGATGTGCGCCAAAGATGTGCTGCTGCTCTACCTCAGACTGGACGGAGGGGTCACCTCTATTCTTGTGTGGAAATGCCACACGCTTTCACTGAAATGCGGTACACTGGGATATGTAGTTGCTATTGCTGCTCTCTCCACCAATCGGCTCGCAGAAAGAACTCATTTTCCCATGAGCATCCGCGCTGACGCCCGCCCCCTCAACCTCCTTAATATGGAACATAACGCCTTAAAAACGTATAAAGGTCAAGTTTCGAACCTCCCATTGAGTCAAGGTGATAGGTTTGAGTTCTTGATTGGTTTATGAACACAAATAGCCAAGTGAAACAGATTAGGTCAAGCTAGTTGAATGAACAGACAAACAGAATAAGCATCTTTTATAATATATAGGCTCATTTGTAATGAGCATTTTTGTATTGCATTTCAAAATAGAAGCATTTTTACTATACTCATACTTTGGATCCTATTGATATAACTAATAACTGAGCTTATTGGCATTTTCGCTCAGTTATGAATTCCTGCTTGTGTACTCTGGGAGTTTGTGTGAGGAATTTAAAATAAGCTCTCCTTCTGTCAATTCTGATTGAAACATTTGCACATCTATACACAGAATCTCACATGGTCTCTAGTGTGTGTGTGTGTGTGTGTGGCGCCAAGCTGTTATCATGTTCTACTGTAAAGACTTTTCACTTTCAAGTATCAATTCATGAACTCCACTGTCCTTGACTGAAAATGTCCTTTAGGGCTGAACAGGAAGCATGTAAGACCACGTGCATTTCCTAAAGAGAGCAGCGAGGTCAAATAGCTCATGTGCTTTCACTTCTGTAGTACACTTTGTGGTAGTCTGCATGTTTTTAACCCGAAAAAACCTACTGTATTTATTATATGTTGCATGAATTCCTCCTCTAATGCCACAATCTACTGCATGTCTTCTGTTGTCTGAGTAATGGTTAATTTTTCATAATAAAAGTAGTATTTTAAAACTCCCCTTTCAGGTTGTGGTTCATGTGTCTTTTTGCAGTGAAATCTGCAATTATTTTTATAAACAAGAAAAATTAATACATTGATAGTTTTAATTATATTGTTAGTTTTAATTATACACCAAGAAAGTTTATCTGTACATCTTCCAATTGTCATTGCAGTGTATTGAATTGCATTATATGTTTTGCCCCAACAATAAAAACTACAGACCTTTGATAAAAAAAACAAGCATTTAAATATTGTCTTACTATTGGAAGATATAGAATGACAACTGATATTTATATGCATTTTATGTAAGTATTCTGCTATATATATATCTGCTATATTCTGCTATATATCACAAGTTACCATAATTTCATCTTTTTGGCCATATAAATATCAGCAACTGCATCAAATTGCATATTTTGACTCAGTTTGGGCCTCTGAGTTTATTTCCTACTCGGGTATCAGCTCCATATTTTCTTATATCAAACTTTATGGGCCATAAAAGCCTGATGTATCAAATAGTATACAAACCAGAAAACACATATAACTATGGAGCCAGATCAGCCTCAAAAATAATACATTTATAAAACAAAATTCATAAACGCACGGCACAATTTACATTTACAAAATCCGATTCGTAAATTCAAAACACAATTCATAAATACAGAAGTAAAAGCATAAATATTTCCTCAAATGCTCACACAAAAGCATCTTACCTAAATACATTTAAAATGTTTACACAAATATGTATATATCAAGTTCTTGAATTAATTTCCATCACACATTTATGAATGATGTTACATGTATTTATGGATCATTGAATCTGCATTTGCAAATCATCACACATGCATGGACTGCTTTGAATTTGTGTGCGGTATTTTATTTATGAATCTTAACCTGCCAGGAAGGTCTCAAAAATACCGCACACAAATTCAAAGCAGTCCATGCATGTGTGATGAATTGCAAATGCAGATTCAATGATCCATAAATACATGTAACATCATTCATAAATGTGTGATGGAAATTAATTCAAGAACTTGATATATACATATTTGTGTAAACATTTTACATTTATTTAGGTAAGATGCTTTTGTGTGAGCATTTGAGGAAATATTTATGCTTTTACTTCTGTATTTATGAATTGTGTTTTGAATTTACGAATCGGATTTTGTAAATGTAAATTGTGCTGTGCATTTATGAATTTTGTTCATAAATGTAATATTTTTGAGGCCGATCTGGCTCCATATATAACTACTACTTTTTTAGATTTTTCTTTAAATATTTTGTGTCAAGTTTCAAATAACTATATGTTTTCACTTAAAGTACATATATATATATATATTTTTTACTATTATTTCATATATCAGGCTTTACAGGGTTAAATCCTGTTTTCATGATACCTTGCAAATACAGTGGGGAGATCAAGGCTTGTTGTCAGCTATATCTCAGTAATGACAATATATATATATATATTTTTTTTTTTTAAATATTTTTATTTATTTTTTGTACAATTTTTGCAGTTTTGCAGGAAAGCAAATTTGGCTAAATATTTAATGGCAGGTTCTCATTGTGATCAAAATTGAATCTCATAACATATAATCTCTAATGTGACAACATTCCCCAACTTTAGAGTATGTTCTCACAAAAAGTCAACATGTGAAACAGACTTTAAAAAAATAAATACAACCTGAGAAATATTCACTGAATACAGTGTGCTACTAACCCTGGCTAAAGTTCGTCCATTATGAAAACACAGAACAAGATAACCCAAGTTTACTCTACCTCAGGATTAAAAATGACCCTGGGTTAACAATTCTAAATGTTTCAACAATTCCTCTAATGGGCTTGGATCTGTTCCACGATCCCTTCTCCTTCAGGCTCAGTGATGCATTTTACTATCATAGCACCAGAGCAGATTCCCTCTGCATTTCACTGGTGTGATCAGCAGTGGTATGTGTTCATAACGCAGAGCCTTTCCGACTACAGTGCTACAGATCACCCACAGCCTGATGCAGATATTTGCTCCTGTAGGCACTTCAGCCAAGTTAACATTACATAACACGCCGCTGGAAGGGTGGCGATCCAGACCGGAGTGAGTGCTATCCATGGTGCTGGACTCTGCTTGCCAAAGCATCCTAAATTAATCATCAAAGAGGTCGCTGCCCTCCCACAGTACTAGGTTTTCAAGGCATGCATAATGAATGAGACTAATCATTCTAATCACTCAACCAATCCCTGCTTAGAAACTATGTCTTTGAATATGCTAGCTGGTTTCTAGCAGGTCCAAGATGTTTTTGATCTAATCTAGGATGGCCATTGACTGGTTTGCCAGTTCCTAAAACTAGCCGTCTTTAATTGGTACGACTAACTAGTTGTTGTTGCTGGTCCAAGATGCTCTGTAAGCTCAACCAAACCAGCTAATGACCACTTTGGACCATTTTCGATCAGCTAATGACTATCTTGGACCAGGTAAATACTATTTTGGTCACCTTGGACCAGCCATGAACCAGCTCCCACATTCCAAAACACAGCAACCATCTTAAAATGGATTTTCCAGCATGAAATCACTTGCTTTATAAATGGAAACGATCAGATATATAGCGAATTGTACATGTACATGCAAGGTAGGGATAAACCCTCAGATATAGCCCCGATATTTTAACGCGTACTGAGTGTTTTTAGAGAAAACCCGTGCGTTTGGTGCATTCATGCTGCATTTACGCCACCGTTGTCAAGGAGAGGCGTCTTACCCGCGCCGAAGCCGTGCGCACCACCAAGTACATGGCCGACAACAGGGTCAACATTTTCAAGCAGTGTCCCTCGAGGTGTCCGAAGGAGTCTGTTGTTTGCCTCGGAACGCAGAAGCGTGTGTTTTGGGACGGGGCGCTCGCGGAACCCTGAGCTCATTAGCCGCTTCCCTCGCGCGCGTGGCGTGCTGTGTTTTCACCGTCACCCTTCCGCACCTAATGAGCTTTGGGAGACAAAAATAGCTCGACATCGAGTAATCTTTCCGCCATTTCTGATCACACGGCTAAATTAATGAGGTAGTGCTCGGAGCTGCGAAATTTGGGGGTGACGTCAGTGTAAGATTGAGATGCTGCAGCTCTGAACTGAGTCAATAAAAACATCTCGAGATGCGGATTTCCAGATGAGGGCACACACATTCACAGGGGACAAGTGCTTTGATCATGTAATAAATTCTAACAATGGATGGATTTATATTTATTTATTTAATGCCATCAGATAGGTCCTATGCCAATCCTATTTTGCAGTAGTACATTGTCATGTTCCCATCATGTCTTAAAGGGACAGTTCACCCAAAATCTGTAGAATTTACTTGCTTGGAACACAGAATAAGATATTTTGAAGAATGTAGCCAGACCATCCATCGCCGTCTATTGTATGGAAAATACAGCAGCAGCAACACACTTCAAAATATCTTCTTTTATATTTCACAGAAGAAAGAAGGTTAATGACATGAGGATGCATAATGATGATTTTTGGTTGAACTATCGCTTTAATATAATGCATAAGATATTAAACTCACAATTAAAAAAAAATTATGATTTTAAGTCTTGTCAGTTAGTCATCAATGATCACAATATCACAATTAAGTGAACATAAGGGTGAGTTCATAGTTTCACTACTAAATTACTTCTAAAAAAAAGTAGTATTACTAAAAAAAAGTCAAATTATTTCATAAAATGTTGGAACTATTTTTTTTCCCTCGATATCATTTTTCATACTGTTAGTCTTTTGAAATAACCTAAAAAACAAATCAAATGCACTCATTTTTTTTCTTTTGCACTCAGATTTTTCAAGGAAATTTCAATCTTGGAATTAAGAAAAATCAAATCAAATCAAATGATCAGAATATTAGACATACGTTTTTAGTTTGTCACCGCAAACATTACTAAAGCACAGCTATTTTTTCTGCACATAACCACAAAAACTTCTACAACAAAATCTCTTTTAAATGCCCAGCCTAACTGAACACTAAACACTTCCAGGTCTTTGCCTTTACTCCGAAATGCATAAAAATAACACATTAACTCTTCCACTAAAAATCCAACATGCAGTTTCAGACAGTTAGTGCAACAAAATGATTAATCTCAACACAAATGAATTAAGAAAGGTCAATTTTACTTGTTGCTTATTGACATGATCACATGAAGGTGCTGCAAAACCCTGACTATATCCGAGATAGCATACTTAAATACCAATCTTACTGATGCTGCAGTATATAGTATGCAAATTTTCAGTGAGTATGGAGTACTCAAAGTCTCAAAAACGTGGTGTATGCAATAACAGAACACTGCAGCAAAATGTAAATGAAGCATGATACAGTATGCTCTAATTTTAACATATGTATATAGGTATTTGTAGGCAGTGTTGGGGGTAACGCATTACAAGTAACGCGAGTTACGTAATCAGATTACTTTTTTTCAAGTAACTAGTAAAGTAATGCATTACTTTTTTTAATTTACAAGAAAATATCTGAGTTACTTTTTCAAAAAAGTAACGCCAGTTACTTTGTTTTCCAATTTATTGACTGACAAGTCTCCTGTCCTCATATCGGGAGAAATCGGGAGTACAGAGGAGTTGTGTGAACATGATGTAGTTCTAGACCAAATGTGAATGTGCATTAATTCATCCCACTCACAAAAAACAGATTTAGTATTCATCAAAATGAATTAAAACAGTGAACTGCAAACTCAGAATATGAGGCAAACCTGCAAGAATTAAAAATGTTAAATAACACAAATGCATCTAATCCCATTTTATTAACCGATGTCTTTGCTGCTGACCTTTGATGATCCAGTTCAAGCGTACTAATAAGCAAAAATGACTTTAGAGAAACTAACAATTGTGCTTCATTGTTTTTTTTATTGCTGAAGAGTGCTTCTTCTCCTGCGTTCTACTGTACAGACGTGAATTTACTTTTGCTTCAGCCTGAGGTTTATTCATTACACTTTTTGGTGTGAAAGGGCTTTTATATTTGCTATAAATAGAACTTCTTATATTAAAAACAATTAAGCCCTGCTTATATTTAAAAAGTAACGTGAAAGTAACGCAAAAGTAATGTAACGCATTACTTTCCATAAAAAGTAACGAAGTACCGTAATTAGTTACTTTTTTAGGGAGTAACGCAATATTGTAATGCATTACTTTTAAAAGTAACTTTCCCCAACACTGTTTGTAGGCATGCAGCAATTTGCAATTTGTGCACAGTAAGCATACTACAGCAACAGTATAAGGTACTATTACCGTTGATGTGTTCAACAGTTGGCCACAGGATGGAGGCAATGTACCTTCCTCAGAGCCAGATAGAGTCAAGTCAACTTCTAAATCATCTTTAAGAGCGGCCACTTCTGTTTTACAGTAGGAATAACACTAAGAAGTTCTCAGGCCTGCTCTCAACACATGCCATTCGAAACACTGTCACTTCACAGCCAAACAAACTTCTCTGAGCAGTTTAAGCATGCAATGTCAACAGATCATTGAATCAGTCTGCCTGAGAAGAGAGACGGTATTCCTCACTCAGCACATCATTGACAAACATCTTATGCTTGATTAAACAGCCAAGAGCCATTTTACACAAGTCATAACCTGACCTCCCAGCACACTACCCCACTTTACCCATTCCCTGAGCACAATATTATCACCTGTCAGGAGTCTGAACTATAAGCCACTTTAATGAGCATCGTCATTTCTTTCGGACAGTACAGAACAAAACTTTTTCTGCAGTGATTGACAGTTTGAAGAAACGGAGAAGGCCATCTCTCCTCTCTCTCATTTCTCTTCTTCTGTCAGGCAGTGATAAATGGCCAGAAGAGAACTGGAAGAGCTATTTTCAATAGTTAATGGGTGTGAGTGACTTGTTCCTGTCCTCTCTCTGTAATTACACTAGCAGTGACAGAGGCTGTCAGGACTAGATTAGAGCACCGAGGCATGATGGGAATGTAGTTTTATTTGCGTATTTTAAGAATCGGCTATCATTGCGTATGTTACCCAAAAAATGCTGCACTGACAGAAATCAAAATCATTTTCTCAAAGGAATATTTAATTAAAAAACTAAACATTATTATTTACTTCATTTCATATATTAGTATTATTTATATACTATTATATACTAGTATATATAAATATTTTGAATTACTTAATTTTTATACTTGCAGTTGAGTTTTAATAAAATGTTTCATTGTTTTTGACATTTTTATTAGTAATTGTAATATTTAGCTTTAGTTATTCATATAGTTTATAAGTATAATTACTTATTCATCCTCATATATTATCCTCATGAATATATCCTCATATATTCATCCTCATGTATTAGCATTATTTTTATACTACTAAAGTATATATATTATTTTGAATTGCTTTATTTTTATACTTGCAGTTAAGTTTCAATTAAAGTTTTTCATTTTGTTTTTGTCATTTTCATTAGTTATTGTAATATTTCGCTTTTGTTTTAGCTTTAGTTTATCTTAGTTTCAGTAATTTTAGCATTTAAACTAAGTTTATCATATAATATTTATATTTTATTTTATTACAGATTTATTCCAATTAATTCCATATTTAGGTTTATTTATATACTATTATTATTATTATATTTATTAATATTTGAATTAGGTATATAGGTTTTAGTAATTTTGTTAAATTTGCCATTTTTATTCATTTTTGATATATCTTTTGAGCTTCAATTTATTTTTATTTAAGTTTTAGTAATTTTAGACCTTCAACTTATACCATAATAACTTAAACTTATTTTATTTCTGTTAGTTGCCCAGGCAGAATTTTGATTTAATTAAATTTTATAGTTGAAGTTTTTATTTTAATTGTATTTTAAGTTTGTTACATGTATTTGTTGTTATTTTTAAAAAAAAATTCTATATTAGCTTTATTTTCAGTTTTAGTAATTTTACTACTTCAACTAATAAATTTAATGTTTTAATTTTTATTCATTTTTAACATATCTTTTTAGATTTCATTTATTTTTATTTCAGTTTTAGTTTTAGTACTTCAGCTTATAACTTTATAATTTCATCTTATTTTATTTGAGTTAGTTTCCAAAGCAGAATTTCTCATTTTTAGGTTTTTCATCTAATATTGATATTTTTTTAATCTTCTCCTCACCCTCCCTCAGGGCCCTGCAGAGAGAGCGAGAGAGAGACTCTGAGGGACTGTAACTCTAGAACGGAAATTAGTGTGACGCAAATTGGTGTTGGGTGTCTTTTTTTTCTTCTTTTTTTTTAGGTGTGCTAAAGCATCGATGTGATCAGTCTAACTAGCAAAACAACCCAGCCAAAGTCTCTAAGGCCTATTACACATTGCAAATGTTTGGCAGTGGCTCCCCGATTTCTTGTTCTGAATGTGAACAGAATACAGAAGTCACTCCTGAATTCGTAAAGGCTGACATAGTGGACATTATGTGTACATATTTGCACAAACAAATAAATTTTGCTTGGTTGGAACAGCAGCTACGCTAATTATGTCTCTATTTTTGCCACGGGACTTACACAAGCTTCAGTCTGGATCCAGAACAGAAGAGATGATGCCAACCCCTCAGAGGACCTCAGATGATGCCAACCATGAAACAACATACAGAACTACCAGATTTTGCAAAGTTTGATTGCATCATATAATAATTGCTGTTAATAGTGTTCATCGTCTGTTTGATTACGTCTTTCATTGATTTTTCCGTACATTTCTGCCATATGTACATTAACTGACAGTCACCACTGATAAGCTACCACTAAATATTACATACAGCCTGTTTGCCTTAGTTGTGTCTATGTATGATAACAGCTCTGCCATTTCAAGACAGATATTATCAGACAACATTAATCAAATTGCAAGATTTTTTTCATTGTTGTTTAGGACAACTGCAACCAATCAGATTCAACTGCCTTCTCAGTCTGAATGAGATTAGACCGTATCCACACACCACAATACAAGACTCATGAGGCTCGTAATCCAGATTACTGTTAAAGTGATCGTTAACTCGTTGCTCTGTAATCGTTTTGTTTGTGCAGCCATCGAATGGGATTGATAGTGTTTTAAAGCATATTAATCCCTCTGATGCTCATTTATTTTGCTGGTGTTGTGGCTCTGCTCTTTCTAATGGTCAGATGGACTGATAGAGGTGAAATCTATCCTATAGAACAGTCTGGATCAGGAGCGTGAGAGTGAAAGAGCCCCAACATAGGCTCTGTTTTTATCTTAAATCCCTTAATAAAGCCTTGAATATTGTACTGACCAACAACATTGAATGCCGACAGAAAGGAATGAATGCAAAATACTTGAAAATAATACTATCACAATGCAAAAAAAACGTTTAAAGGAATAGTTCCCTCAAAAATGAAAATGCACTCAACCTTGAGTTGTTCCAAACCTGTATGAATATCTTTCTTCTGCTGAACACAAAATAAGATATTTTGAAGAATGTGGGCAATCATGCAGTTCCCCATTTACTTCCATAGTGTGAACAAATACTATGGAAGTCAATTGGAACAAAAAACTGTTTGGTTACCTATGTTCTTCAAAATCTCTCTTTTTGTGTTCAGCTGAAATAAGAAATTCATACAGGTTTGGAACAACTTGAGGGTGTGTAAATGATGACCGAATTTTCTATGCCTTTCATGGTACTACAAATTGGCTTTATTTTTGTTTGTTTTTTTAAGCAAAATGTAATTTTTTAGCATTTTATTATAGTTTAAGGGGTATTTGTAAGTATTTGCAAGCTTTTTTCATCACAGGAAAAAAAAATCATTGTGACTTTTTATCTCACAATTCTGTTTTCTAGGTTTATATCTCATTTTTAACTCTTTTTTTTAAATTACAAGATATAAACTCAGAATTAAGAGATATAAACCTGCAATTGTGAGAAAAAAAGTCAGAATTGTAAGATAAAAAGTTGCAATTACTTTTTATTCCATGGCAGAAAAAAAAGAACTCAGAATTCAGAAAAAAAATCTAAATTGCAAGTAAACAGAATTCCGAAAAAAAAAAAGAATTAAAGAACTGGACTGCAAGAATTAAACTCAGAATTTAGAGAAAAAATGTCAAAATTGCAGGATGTCAACTAAAAATTCGGAGAATACGATCAGAATTGCGAGATGTAACCTAATTAACTAAGATATAAACTCAACAATTACCTTTATAATTTTTTCCATAGGAATACGACCCAAATATGTTCTTGACAGTTGGACAGTGATTCATAAAACAAAAACAATTAGCAATTTTTTTTTTACAGAAAAACATAAAACATCACTAAATGTAAAAAAAAAAACATTTTGTTTTTGAAATTTCCTGCCCAGTTTTAGCAGATGGTTCAGTTATAACATCCACCAGCAAAACAGGTGACAATGCAAATTGACTTACATGAACTGCTGTTTTACAAATGCAATACAATGCAATTAAGTTGATGTTCAAGAATTGTGCTGCATTTTAATCCGGGACATTTTTTTGGTGTCAGAGGGGCCATATTTGAACGAGATGAGTTTTGTGACATAGTCGCTTCCTCTGGTGTGTGTGAGTCTTTCCTCTTCCACACATATCTAATTAAAGTATGTGTTGTCAAACGGCTGATCTTTAGCGTGAAATCATCTTAGCGGATAGAAGGTCTGGGAGAAAGAGACAGCGACAGAAAGAAAAGAGACAGGGACTTCAATCAGCTCCAGCTGGGACGGTTGTTTTCAATGTTGCTTGTATTAGCTGTAGTTTAAGCCTGTTTTCTACTTAGAGCTGCAGCTTTTGCACAAGCGTTATTGCGAGTCACCTGCTCTGATTACTGAAGCCAGACATTTGGACAGCACTCTACAAAACTCATCAACTATCATCAAATGAAGAGTTTATTTGCAAAAACAGATAACAGTTTTTTTTTTAAATTTTCAAAAATTTTATTATTTTATATATATATACATTTTATATTTTATTATTTTATAATTGTAATAAAAAGTTTTTTTATTATGTTATCATGTTTTTATTGTGTTTTATTGTGTTCGTTAGCTGTATTTTTTACCTAATCAAAATAGCCCATCCGCAGTTTGATTGAGATTAACTGGAATGCACAATGAAAAATTATGAAAATTATTAAAAGAGTTATCTGTTTTTGCAAATGAGTTCTGCATATATTCTATCACAGCAACACGAGCATCATTTGAGTTCAGAATTGACACTGGCCTATTTGTATGGTTCTTTTATTTTAATCACTCATCATTCATTTTGTATATATTGCTATTGTTTTTTTGAATGCTTGCCTTTTATATTACTTTAGATTATATTTTGCTCATGTTTACTTTCTATAATGGTTTATATTTTTTGTATTCTGTAAAGAGTCTTAAGAAGCTTACTTTAAAGGTGCAACATAAATATAAACTTTATTAATATTTATTTTCACTTTTTTATTTTCCACACATTTCTACAGTTAATTCAAACCATGTAATGTAAATAATTTCAGGATTAGGTGTGTTATATTCTAGGTTTTTTTAAAGACTTTAAGATGAAAGTTTGAACATCTCCAGAAAATCTAAAAAGAAGATGATGTCATTGTACTGTATGCTGCATATTTGCATACTGCAACTTTCTAACTATCATATAAGAATCATAAAAGAAAGAACTTTAACACTCTTTTTTTAAAAAGCATGCATATTTACAGAAGAGTGCATATTAACATGTATGCTGCATATTTGCATACTGCAACTTTCTAACTATCATATAAGAATCATAAAAGAAAGAACTTTAACACTCTTTTTTTAAAAAGCATGCATATTTACAGAAGAGTGCATATTAACATGTATGCTGCATATTTGCATACTGCAACTTTCTAACTATCATATAAGAATCATAAAAGAAAGAACTTTAACACTCTTTTTTTAAAAAGCATGCATATTTACAGAAGAGTGCATATTAACATGTATGCTGCATATTTGCATACTGCAACTTTCTAACTATCCTATAAGAATCATAAAAGATAAAACTTTAACAGTTTTTTTAAGCATGCATGTTTACAGAAGAGTGCATATTAACATGATTTATTGAAGTGCTTTCCTGAATCTGTTTTTTTTCTGCTGTGTTATCATAAAAATGTTTTTATGGTTATTATTTTTTTTAACATTGTCAATGTGACCCGGAAGGAAAAGCATGTAGGGTCAATTACCTGTTTGAATATGGTTCATTTTTAACCCTTATTATATACTTTTCTATATTGTTGTCTGTTTTTAATCTTTTCTGATATGTCCTGTCTATCATTTTTACTGTGCTTGCAATCTTAAATCTTTAATCTAACGTAACTTAAATCTGACTACTTTCTAACCATAATATTAGATAAAACTTTAGTTCTTTTCAAGCACATTACTGAATCCATAGAGGGCATAGTGAAATGTTTATAGCCTTCTTGTTGCATGTTACAACACAAAAACACTTAAAAATCTGCTTATTCATTTATTTACTTACTTAATATCACATTGCCACTGTGGCCTGGAATGTAAAGCATATATTGTAAATTTCAACTACTAGGCCACTGTTTTAATTTTTTTTAAATTCCTAAATGACTTACAGTTCACAGTATTGATTCTTAATGATTTTTCACCTTGCACTTGTTATAAGAAAAACAATTCCTGGTAGCCAGTGTTGACACTACATGCTACTTGTTGGCCTACAAAAACTTATTTTTCACAAGTTGCCCTTCCAAGGACAAAAGGAGGGATGTGAAAAACTTTGAATTATGATATATGATATACTTATTTCCTAAAGTGTTAGAGAACAACATCAACTTTTCTGGGCCTATACGGTCTAAACTTACAGATGAACTTTCAATGTAATCTCTTCTACACACAGGGAAGATCCCAAAGAGAGCAACAGTTCCAGTTGAGCCGCTCTGACAGTGTCACTGCGGTGCGCCCAAATTGAAAGGGTGGGACCGGTGCCGCCAAGCATGAAAAAGGATAGAAACGAGGTAGAGAGAGAAAGAAAGCATGAAAGAGAGAGAGGAACAGGGAGGGCGGCACCCTTAAAGGACCCCATCCTGCTCTCTTAAGGAAGATGAGAGAGTGTGAGTGATGATAGATGAAAAAAAGAGAGAGAAACCAATTATTAACACCCCACCGACCACTTTAAAGAGCACAAAAGCAGGGAATGAGAGAGGAGTGGACACTAGGAGAGGGGATGACAGAGAGACGTTTCACCCACCGGGGTTTAAGATTCACACCCATTATAATAAGTTATTATAGACTTAATATACTGTAAGAAATAATAAAAGTGTTATCTATAATGTAAAAATAATGTGTAAAAAAATATATAAAATGATAAGAATTAAAATGACATAATATTTAGCACTGTTTATTTATGAATAATGTTATTATTATTCATTGTTTATTTTAATAATAATATTTTCATATAAATAATAACCTACTGATTTCATGTGAATACTGTCTGGTACCAACTGACTTTTTTCTTCTCCCCACACTGTAATGATTCTGTTGCTGAGCTATGAGCTATTTATCGTTGTTAGACTTCGTTTAGCTCTTTTTATTTTTATTTTTTAATTTATTTGAACGTATTTGTCGGTTTTATGGAAATGTGTAGGTGAGTTGCAAACAATTGTATTTGTGCAATAATAATTATTATAAGTAATTACACTAAATACAATGACAATAAAGATATTCCATTCAATATTCTTATTTAATATTTAATATTGATTATGTTAGATTAAACCTCAGCAGTTCTGCCTCTTTCTGTTGCATTCAGTGCTTTTTTAATATCTGAAAATGTGTCTTTCTCTTTGTTGAATCTACATTGTTAAACTTATTCACACTTTTTCAAGTTTTGTGAGCCAATCACTTAAACCACATTCAAGGGGAATCAAAAATGCATGAGTCCACATTGCATTTGCAGTGTAAATGCACTAACACAAATTTACTACAAATGAAAGAGCTGCTGCTAAATGAATAAATGCAGGTCATGTGAAATACAAATTACTTAAACGCATTTGGTTCTCAATTAAAATAACAATGTCATCTTTTTATTGACTTTTTTTGGTACTAAACACCTTTTCTATAAACATACAACACTATGGAGTTTAGTTGGGGGAAAACATCACTAGAGCTCATCTGTCCCGTCAAGGACACAGTTCATCACCGGCTTGTGTTGTGTTTTGGGTGTTGCTTCCCAGCTTGGGCTGTGTGCGGGTGAGCTGGTGTCCCCAACAGGCCTCTTAACTAGATTATCCCAGCTAACGGGGAACATTCGCAGAACTTCGGCTAATGTTCTGGTAAAAGTTATGAACAAACATTCTTCAGTAACATTAATAGTGCGTCTGTTCAAAGCTGTCTGATCTTTAATGATGTTCTCAAAATGTTAGCACAGAAAACATTATTTATACATGATTTGTGGAAAAAATCGGGTTCTCAATTAAAATAACAATAAGTCATCTTTTTATTGACTTTTTTTGGTACTAAACACCTTTTCTATAAACATACAACACTATGGAGTTTAGTTGGGGGAAAACATCACTAGAGCTCATCTGTCCCGTCAAGGACACAGTTCATCACCGGCTTGTGTTGTGTTTTGGGTGTTGCTTCCCAGCTTGGGCTGTGTGCGGGTGAGCTGGTGTCCCCAACAGGCCTCTTAACTAGATTATCCCAGCTAACGGGGAACATTCGCAGAACTTCGGCTAATGTTCTGGTAAAAGTTATGAACAAACATTCTTCAGTAACATTAATAGTGCGTCTGTTCAAAGCTGTCTGATCTTTAATGATGTTCTCAAAATGTTAGCACAGAAAACATTATTTATACATGATTTGTGGAAAGTTTGTCTAACTTGGGAAAAAAAAGTAAATGAACATTTAGAGAACATTCAAAAGTAACGTTCCCTCATTTTTTGCAAAATGGAGAAAATGAGATGGAACATTCCCTTAATGATTTCTGTAATGTTTGCATAACCAAGAAAAAAAAACTGGACGTTTCAAATGTTCAAAGAACTTTCAGAAATAATGTTTTCATAACTTAATGGGCATGTTCGCAAAAAGTTCTCAAAGAACATTCAAAAGTAATGCTCCCATTGCAAAATGATGAAATGGACCATTCCCTTAATGATTTCTCCAATGTTCGCATCAACAAAGAATTATTTTTGTTCTTTTATATTTAAATAACTGGACATTTTGAATGTTCAAAGAACATTCAGAAATAATATTTTTTTATAACTTAATGGGAACGTTAGTCAAACATTCTTAGAACATTTAGCTGGGTGCTTGTTTCAGAACATTCAAAACTTATGTTCCCATAATGTTTGCAAAAATTATAAAATGGAATGTTAGCATAAGCCAAGATTTATTTCTTTTTTTAATATTTAAAAAAATTATGTTTTGAACATTCAAAAATAATGTTGTCATAACTTGACAGGAACATTAGAAAAACCTAGAACATATTCTTGTTAGCGTGGATGTCTTTGCAACCAACATTACCAGCTAACATGTGATGATGAACATCTGCCTAAAACCAGCCTAAAAATTCAGACTCAGCTGGTAGTCTTAAGCAACTCAATAACCTGTGGGTGGAAAAACAAGCTTTTTTTGAGTGCTATACACTCTTGAAAATAAAGGTGCTTAAAAGGTTCTTCACAGCGATGCCATAGAAGAACCATTTTTGGTTCCACAAAGAACCATTTAGTCAAAGATTCTTTAAAGAACAATCTCTTTCTTACCTTTTTATAATCTGAAGAACCTTCTTTCGCCACAAAGAACCTTTTGTGAAACAGAAAGATTCCTCAGATGTTAAAGGTTCTTTATGGAACCATTTAGACAAAAAGGTTTTCTATAGCATCGTGAAGCACCTTTATTTTTAAGAGTGTATCAGTATAAAACAGATTAAAAACAATTTTAAATGGTTAGAGGAGTCAACCTTCTCAAAAACTGTTTCATGAAGCATAATGACCACCAACACTCAAACTGCTCGCCGCATCAGAGCCCCTTTGATTCCTGAACCATCAGAACTTCAGAAGTTCAAAGGTTCCTCTCCGATGTTGTCCGAGTCTCATTCATTCAGGACCATAAAAAGTCACGGAATGTGTGCGAGTGGCCCTCCAGACCCGTGGCAGATGAAACCTCAGGGTTTGTTTATGCTCGGCCAGCCTTAATCCTGCAGCTCTCTGCTGTCACTCAAAGTCTGACAGTACCCAAGGGCTGCTGGAAGATCCGTTTACGCGCTTGCACAGACACGCATCCCAAAGCAAACACACAACAAGCTCAGTTGTCAACATACTTTGGGCAGGGTTGTGCTGTGCGGATATAGTTTCAAAGTCGGAACATAGGCGGATGTGTGTTCAGAAAACATACAAACAGATTGGAGAGGTCGAGGGAGTCATTATGGTGCCACCCTGTCATAATTTATTCACCCTCATGTTGTTCTGACTCTTTTTTCCTTGAAATAGCACAAGTAGCCTCTACTAGGCTACTATAGAATTTAGTATTAGTGTACAGAAATATTTGACCACAATTAGGAAGAGGAAGAGAGAGTATGTGCAATTTGAATATACTGAAGCTTTAGTATTAATCATCATCTTTTCTCCTTCTTCACAGATACACACATCCTCCTCACATGCTAATCATTAGCGCTTGCATGCTGGAAGCAGTGAGCCAGGGTTTTAGGCCAATGGAGAAATGCACTTAAAGGAGTAGTTCACTTTCAGAATGAAAATTCTGTCACCATTTACTCACCCCCCCACTTGTTCCAAACCTGTATGAGTTTCTTTCCTCTGTTGAACACAAAAGAAGATATTTTGAAAAATGTTAGGATCTGAACAGTTGATGAGCACCATTGACTTCCATAGTATTTTTTTCCTACTATGGAAGTCAATGGTGTCCATCAACTGTTCGGATCCCAACGTTTTTCAAAATATCTTCTTTTGTGTTCAACAGAAGAAAGAAACTCATACAGGTTTGGAACAAGTGGGGGAGAGACGTTCACATCGTGTTTTATTCATTTTTTCCCTATTTATGACATGTCGAATATTATTTAGGCTACTTAATCTGATACTATTAGCCAAATTTCAGCTATTTCAAGTTTGAAAAGGAAGCTACAAAATGTAAATATTTGTAAATATTTCTTTATACCTTTTTATGTTTACTTTATTTAAGCCTATTTATTTGCTAGCTTAATGTACCCTCATGCACTATTTGCAATTTTCTTAATAGGAATAGGATAGAAATACAAGTGTGTGTGTACAGACAGACAGACAGACAGACAGACAGACAGACAGACAGACAGACAGATAGATAGACAGACAGATAGATAGATAGATAGATAGATAGATAGATAGATAGATAGATAGATAGATAGATAGATAGATAGATAGATAGATTACATGATTACATATTATAGGCTATATTTGGATTTATGAATACACAAACACATTCAGATGTTATATAATTCCCCATAATATATAATGAGGAGAAACCCAAGTCCACCCGGACCACTGCAGCCAGAAGCCCCTAGTGAGGAAAACCGAGCTTCTTCCCTCAGGTCCGGAAACAGCTCTAAGTGTGGCTGCTCCCATCATGCCTGAACCACAGAGGAGCTCTCCTGCGGACAAACCAACTCACATTAGGACATATACAAAAAACAGAGAGGGAGACCCGCCGTAGACCTCGTTTATGAAAAAGTCCTTAAGAAATCAAGCTGTCTGTGACTTACTCGTGTCTGCTCAGGTGAGTTATTTACTTACTAATGGGTCTGTGTTCAAATACACACCTACGATGTACACACAGTTTATTTGTGAGCTCTTTAAGCTAAGGATTCTTGCAAAGTTCATCATGAACAAGCAAAGCACCACAATGACAAGTGCCTGTGCAAGCTGCTCATCACTGTTGAAAGCCCCTGGGCCGCAAAGGTGAGACCAGAATAAGACCGGAGATTACAGAGAATTAAGTGAGCAGATTTGTGAGCAGAATTACAGTGCTGTAGATAGTGGTCCACTGATGCATTTCATTTATATTAGTGTATTCACAAACATTTATTTTACTTTTTTGTTTTATTTACACAACAGTTCAAAAGTTTGAGGACAGTTCTTTTTTTTTTTTTT
>NW_015505362.1:606080-631707 GCF_001515645.1 Sinocyclocheilus grahami
AGATAGATAGATAGATAGATAGATAGATAGATAGATAGATAGATAGATAGATAGATAGATAGATAGATAGATTACATTATAGCTAATTATAGGCTATATTTGGATTTATGAATACACAAACACATTCAGATGTTATATAATTCCCCATAATATATAATGAGGAGAAACCCAAGTCCACCCGGACCACTGCAGCCAGAAGCCCCTAGTGAGGAAAACCGAGCTTCTTCCCTCAGGTCCGGAAACAGCTCTAAGTGTGGCTGCTCCCATCATGCCTGAACCACAGAGGAGCTCTCCTGCGGACAAACCAACTCACATTAGGACATATACAAAAAACAGAGAGGGAGACCCGCCGTAGACCTCGTTTATGAAAAAGTCCTTAAGAAATCAAGCTGTCTGTGACTTACTCGTGTCTGCTCAGGTGAGTTATTTACTTACTAATGGGTCTGTGTTCAAATACACACCTACGATGTACACACAGTTTATTTGTGAGCTCTTTAAGCTAAGGATTCTTGCAAAGTTCATCATGAACAAGCAAAGCACCACAATGACAAGTGCCTGTGCAAGCTGCTCATCACTGTTGAAAGCCCCTGGGCCGCAAAGGTGAGACCAGAATAAGACCGGAGATTACAGAGAATTAAGTGAGCAGATTTGTGAGCAGAATTACAGTGCTGTAGATAGTGGTCCACTGATGCATTTCATTTATATTAGTGTATTCACAAACATTTATTTTACTTTTTTGTTTTATTTACACAACAGTTCAAAAGTTTGAGGACAGTTCTTTTTTTTTTTTTTAAAAAGAAGAAATGTTTACTTTTATTCAGCAATGATGCATTAAATGAATCAAATAACAGTTCATAATATAGAAAAATATTTTCATTTCTAATAAATGTTCCTAAAAAAATCCTAAAAAATGTATCACAGTTTCCACTAAAATGTTAAGCAGCACCACTGTTTTCAACATTGATAATAATAAGAACTGTTTTTTAAGCATAAAATCAGCATATTAGAATGATTTCTGTAGGATCACTGAAGACTGGAGTAATGATACCAGAAATTCAGCTTTGCATAACAGAAATAAATGACATTGTAAAATATATTCAAATAAAAAAACATTTTAAATTGTAATAATATTTCACTTTTTGTTTTTACTGTATGTTTGAACAAATTAATGCTGCCTTGGTGACCTTTGAAGCGACCTTTGAACAGTACATTTTAAAATAAAAAACTAATTTGCCATTTTAAAATAAAATTTTTCCCAAATGAAATGAGTTGTATAAATATTATTTTTGGACAATTTTTTTAACTAAAGTTACCCAACCCTACAACAGCTCTCTTTGTACTTGACATTCACAAAGTTTTGGCTGTTTTTTTATTTCTGTTTGGTCAACTAAACTCTGTGAGGCCATTGGTACATTTTAAAATAAAAAACTAATTTGCCATTTTAAAATAAAATTTTTCCCAAATGAAATGAGTTGTATAAATATTATTTTAAACATGCACATTTGGACAATTTTTTTAACTAAAGTTACCCAACCCTACAACAGCTCTCTTTGTACTTGACATTCACAAAGTTTTGGCTGTTTTTTTATTTCTGTTTGGTCAACTAAACTCTGTGAGGCCATTAAGTGAGCTTTATTAGCCAACTAGTCTCCAAAAATAAATAAATAAACAAACAAATAAATATATAAATAGAGATGCCCTTGAGCTAATGTCATCTTAACTGCATTTTGTTGGGTCTAGGCTGTTCATTGTATTAATACAATATACAATATTAATACAATTTTGGTTCTGTTGGGTTGCCGCTTCATTTCCAATGTTAAATCTGGGTCCTGAAGTAAAACCTGTATTAGGCCATACAAACTTGAAGTCCCTAGTGTGAATACATGCAGAAAAACACTGGTAAATGTTCAGGAGATGGTGTTATGTGGTGAGAACAGGTGTTTGGATTACTTCAGTCCAGTTTTAACTAGACAACAGCATTCCTCAAACATGCTCAGAGATTAGTTGAGCTTGTTTGATGCAGATGTACCAAATCCCACAATGTTTGCTCCTCAGTAAGATGCCATGCAGCTACAGCACAGCGGGGTTCCCCTGACCAAACAAGCAAACATCGCCGTCCCGTTTATCTAACCCTATTTACCCAGCTGTGTCGCTGAGAGTCTTGAGGTAGCTGATAATTAAAATCGTGATTTGTTTTTTTTCTGTTGGATAAATAAATCCGCACATTGATCAGAAAACCAATACGTGTTCATCAGTGTGTTGATATGACTTAATTGTTTATATGACTTGTGAGCTTTTCAGTGGGATTGAGTCTTCCAGCCACAGCTCAACTAATTCAATTATGATGCTGCTAACTAGATCCTGTGACTCTGAAGCCTTACAAGTCAGAAACATTTCCATTTGAAGCTTCTGTTTTGAAGTTTCTTGGCAACTGTAAGTATAAACCCACAGGCTACTTTGGTGGAAGAATTGGTGTCTTTTATCATACCATTTTTGAAATGCAGCAAACCATTTCCAGCCATATGTTACAATAATTTTAAAGTTTAAGGACTTTTGGGCCCTTTTGCATTGTTACACATGGCCTTGAGAGGTTTATTGCTTTATTATATAATGAATTTTATATATGTGCACATATATCCAAATAATTTGAATTCTATATTAATGCACCTATATAACGTCTAAAATCTACAATATCACTTATAAACTAGTACTGGGTTTAATGATGGTTAAATGATATACATATATATATACATACACACACACACAAAGTAAAATTTCTTTGCTAAATTGTTATATATATAATTAGAAATCTCAATAATTTTAGCAATTTAGTGCACACACACACACACACACACACACACACACACACACACATATATATATATATACACACACACAAAGTTACATTTCTTAGCTAAATTGCTATATATATAATTAGAAATCTCAATAATTTTTGCAATTTAGCGCGCACACATACACACACACACACTGTATATATATATATATATATATATATATATATAACACATATATAAACTTTTGTGATTCTGAAACTGATATTTTTAGCACACACAAGGCCCATAACATTTAAGTCAAAAAGGAAATGAAAAACAATTAGTTTCAGTTTTAAGCTTATTTATTAAATGAACATGGATGCAAATTAGTTTTTAACATCTCACATGAGCTGTAAGGCATAAGTCACATTCTCCTCCGTAAAGAAACTAAATAAAATTATTATTGCCTTCATTGTTTCAAACACCACTTGTGTCTCATTTGTTCAGTGCGATCGTGTCGGGAGTGCGACAAACTGGACCCTCGCTTTTTAATCTGTCCGTCGAGGGCGACGAAGAACCCGTCTCGCTTTTGCAACACACACAAGAAACTTTGGTTTCCAAACCCATGTTCCTAAGGCTCTTCCGCCGAAAAAAGTGGAAAAAGTTGGCACAAAAGTCACTACTTCTTCCCTGTGGTGTCCGGCGTCAAGGAAAAGACTTGCTCCAAAGAAAAACAAACAAGTAAACATCAGGAAACAACATGAAGAGTCCTTACAAAACCTGAAAGCGCCAGGCGGCCTGGTCTTTGTAGTCTAAGCAGTCAGCCGCCGCCGAACTGAAGTTCAGTTTCCAGGATGAAGCCTGATCTTTGTAATCCAGACAGTCCGAGGAGCTGAAGGGCAGCCCAGCCCCGCCGTACCCCTGGTGAGGGTGGTGTCCGCCGCTCTGCCCGATGTGGTGCGGGTGGTGTCCTGACACGGCGGCGGTGCTCAGCTGTGTGTGATGGGCGTGAGGATGATGGTGGGCGTGGCCGGGCATCGGACCCAAGTAGGATCCGCAGTCCATGCCGCCAAAATAAGAGGCGGCGTTCGAGGTCGGGTAGCCCTGGGCGTAGCTGGGAGCCTGGCTGTAGGGCATGGGGTACGACGGCACTCCTGTGGTGCCCCCGCACGAGATGGCCCTCTGCATGCAGGACGCACTGGCCGGGGGGGAGATGTCTGGGAGCGAGGGTGGAGCGGGAAGAGGCGAGACCGGAGCAGGGCTCCAGATGGACGAGACAGGTGTTGTTCCTGAGGACGAGCTGCTGAGCAGACCCACTCCGCTTAGACCAGAGGGGTTGGAGCCTGAGGACGAAGACGAGGAAGATGAGGTGTTACTGGAGACGGCGGGAGGAGTGAAGTGGCCGCTGCTCTCTGACCCCGGGCTCTCGCGGGACGGAGAGGATTTCTTCTTCGCTGGACGGATCTTCGAGCTGTTGCTGCTTTGCTGCTGCTGACGACACTTTGCCCGTCTGTTCTTAAACCAAACCTGTCGACAAACACGTCACAGGTTATAAATCAGCAAATATTGTCTATGAACTGAAATGTTAAGATCTGAGCACCTAAAATATCGATTTGAGATCAGATGAGAACAAAATATTTACTGAACTGAGTTGGATAATGACACTAATGTCTTTTATATAGCTGCTTTATATAGCAATGCACAGCAATGTTGAACTGAACTGAATCAACACTGAATCTGAATTGAGCAGAATAATGACACTTAACACGTCAAAACGCGTCACTGGTTAGGTTAATGATGCAAATGTTGTCTATGAACTGAAATTTTAAGATCTGAACATATTTGTTTATACAGTTTCTGGAAAATAACCAAATATCGGCACAGGCAACAAATACCTCTCACTCTGCTGATTGATATGCGTATATATGCATTTTTGTATGTGGAAATATGTGGCTATATAGCCTTTGTATAACAACTTCTTTACCTGCATAATTGAACGTTTGGATGCTTTGGGGGGTAGGGAGTTAAGATATATTTAAAATGTATTTTTTATGAATATTTTCATGTTATCTTCCATGTCTTTATTACAATAAAAATATGTTTACAAAAAAAAGATCTGAGCACCTAAAATATCAATTTGAGATCAGATGAGAACAAAATCTGAACTGATCTGAGTTGGATAATGACACTATTGTCTTCTTTAGAGCTACTTGTATTGCTTTATAGCAATGCACAGCAATGTTGACAGTTATTGAACTGAACTGAATCAACACTGAATCTGAATTGAGCTGAATAATGATACTAATGACAATAATGACACTAACATTGACATTTTTTTCATGTTTATGACTGTAAAGCTCTCTTGTTGGTCTGATTGCTTCTATCGTTCTCCTCATTTGTAAGTCGCTTTGGATAAAAGCATCTGCTAAATGATTAAATGTAATGTACAATGTACAATCTGTATTGTATTGTAATGTACAATCTGTATTGCATAAAGCGGTATATAAATAAATAAATGTGACTTGACTAGACTTAAAATCTCTCAGCATTAGGAAAGTGGCACAACAACACCCACCTGCACTCTTGACTCAGGCAAATTGATTTTCAGAGCGACCTCCTCACGCATGAAAATATCTGGGTAGCGCGTCTTAGCGAACATATTCTCCAGTATGTCCAGCTGAGTGCGAGTGTACGTTGTTCTCTCTCTTCTCTGTTTACGAGGATTTGCTGCAATAAGGAAACAACTGAAGTTACTAAATCATGTCTAAAGTTTGTTTGAAAAGGCACAGATGCACTTTAAAGTCAAGGTGCATTTGAATCATTTTAGAATTGCCGTTCACTGCTTAAAAGTTTTCTTCCGTAAGGATTCTATATGAAGAGACTCTTTAAATGTTATCTTATCAAAGATACGTGCTTACCCGGATATCCCACAGAGGGATGGAGGAGGTCCATGGTTGCCCCGCTGAGCCCCAGCCCGTTCATGGCATAAGGGGCCTGTTTGAGGTATGACATCATTGTTGAGCTCCAGAGAGACACCTGCAACATTAATCATTTCAAATAAACAAATTAATATTAGAAATAAATAAACAATAAACCACAATTTTTAAAAAAAAGTATTTTTTTTTGCCCCAAAAATTGTTAAAAGAGCATGCCAGTGTTTGAAATTGCCTGCAAGTTTATAAACTGTATCATAGCCTACATATCTTGTCCTATCACACAATGCAGCATAATAAATAGTATTCGGATAGGCTATATTACATACACAGTCCCACTGTAACAACGTGTAAAACGCATGTCACGATAGTGAACAGTCTGAATACGACTAATGTCTTGCCTTTAATGATCTATTTTTTCACACTCGACTAATCAAGGCCTTCACACACTAATTGGCCATTTACATGTCATGCCCTGTTAAGCGCTCCTGACTGACGCGACGCCGCCAAATGTTTGATCTCTTCTTTTGTTTACCAGAACGTTTGAAAGTTGGTAGTACAATTATGAACTTAATTAATTGTCGTTTCAATCTAACAAATGGTAACAGATAACGAACTAGCACGTATATATACATATATATATATATATGTGTGTGTGTGTGTGTGTGTGTGTGTGTGTGTGTGTGTGTGTGTATAATTTGAAATCTATAGCTAGGCCTACATTAAATGCATACAGCATAATATTTGTACAATTAATTATGTCTGAGTCCACTTTGAATGAAGGCCCAAAAAAGCGTAAATAGAAATCCTTTGTTATTAAAGAAGTTTCATTTGTTTTATACTGATCTTTATAAAATGTTATTTAAATTTAGTATATTATCCAACAGAACGAAATCCACAAATAAGTAAACAGTTAACTTTATTTTTATCGAATAGCTGAATTATGTTTCCAAAGCTGAAGCGCTAGTTTTCCTGGACAGAAGGCCGCTCGGGATAAACTCGAGGCTGATGCGCATTTGGAATGATTTGGGAGGACCAAACTGTGTTTCGTTGCGATTGTTATGAAGCAATAGTACAAATGTATTAAGACAAAAGTTCTGTAAATGACATGTTGCGCTTTTTCTCCGTCGCTCATGCCTATGAATGGCCCCATTACTCCCACGCTGAGGACAGATAACATGGGTCTAAAGACTCCACAATCGAGCTTTAACTATATGTAAATGGCCAGTGAGTGTGCAAATTATTTCCCTTAACCATTTAGATTAGACCCAGAGGGGACTCCGTTTGCAGAAGAAACCTTATCAACTAAATAAACGACAAACTCTCTTTTTCTCCGTGCGCTCTGGCTCTGCAAAGTTTGTTAATTACGACTGCATTTGCAAAGTTCTGAAAGACACAAGTAATGCATGCAAAATATAGCCTTAAATTAACATACATTTAAAAAATCTGCATTAATTTGTCTTTGGCTTAATGGAAACTATTTGTCTTTGACCTAATCATTTTTCCTAAAACAAGATCATTTACTTTGAATCTTTTTTTTTAAGTGGATCGTTAAACTCTAGTTTTAAATTACTAAATCAATTTTAGTTGCAGCCTTATTTGTAGGGAAAAGCAAAGTGCAGAGAAGTTTGCTGCACTTTTACACCATTCTGAAAACTTGAAACGCAACTTAATGAACCAAATAAAATTATAATGTTAATTGCTGCCTCATATTTTACAGAAAAGCAAAGTGATGCCTAAGTTACAATCTACAGTAGGCCTATAAAATATCAAAATATTTAAAATTGGGTCGAAATGACCCACAAAATGGATATGTAGAGAAAAACAAAGAAACGACCCTTAATTCTGCACCTGTAGATTTAGATTGGTAGCTATTTAAAATGAAAATATATTTGAAACATTTTGCATTACCTTTAATTCTTTGAGATCCGTTAACTGAAAATCCACAAAACCAAGAAACTCTTCTCGGAGAGCAGTCTGGACTCCAGCTGATGGTTGGAATAGCAAGAAAACAAATTAGCCACAAACTTCACAACAAGTTTCCAATATGGTCACAAAGTCCGCTTGCAGACAGTCGGATGCAGTGGCTCAAGAGGCTGGTTGTATCCACGCGTGATATTAAGGTGACAGCCAGTGCTGAGGGGTTGAGATTGATCACCTTCTTGATGGCCTGTCCGTCTATGAGCAAAAGACACCTGCGGACCCGCCCACCACAGCCAATCAAAAGTCTCGCTTGTCTTTACTGACGAGCGCTTTAGCCAATCAGAGCGAAGACGCACTCATTAACTCCGCCTCTCGACGTGACGTCATATGAGCCTGCAGCGTGAATGCGCGAGTCCCGAGGAGAGTAAACTATTTGAAAACACATTTAATTCAAGCATTTAGTGAGCTGAGGCAAAGCAAATAGACCTACAAATGATAAGAACACAATTCCTAAATCGATTTACCGTTTGGTCGATTAGAATTGCATCGTTTTTAGTGACCAAATCCTCTCTAAGCACTAATTAGCCTATATCAACATGCATAAAATAACCTCATCCACATGATTTGAACAGGCTAAACGTTTGTTTGGATATAAAAGTAAATAATTATTATAAGCATGTTTCAATAAACGATTTTAGATTTTCACAATCTTTGAAGCTGGACTGTTATTTCCTTGAGACATTCGCCTTCCTTGATATGGGTCAATTATTTTAGTCAGTAGGCCTATTTATTAGGTCATTCAGAACTAGGCTACATTTAATCAAATTCATACAAAACGAGTGAATTTAGTTTTAGAGGGAAGTTTCAGAATTAAAAGTATAATTGCGCTTTCTTGAGAAGCTTAAAAGTCGAAAAGCTATGGTGTAAATGCGCGGAGACAAAGCGTCCAAGAATGCAATTCTAATATATAGGCCCTATAGGCTATATAAATAATAATAATACTAAATCTTAATGTATGAATAGTTATATTATTCTGTACTTTTAATATTTATTAAGAAAAACAAGCAGTGAAACGATTCTGTTTTAAAATCTTAATAGGAGTAGGCTAATTAAAAATGACTTGTTTGCCAAATCAAAGTCAGTTTGGTGTAACCAACATGCAGTTGTTTTGTTCACACACACACACACACACACACACACACACACACACACACACACACACACACACACACAAACATAAACATAAACAGAGGTGAACCCCTAAAGACCCTTATGACTGTCAAGGTCATTAAGTAAAAATAAATTAATAATAAATTAATTAATACATTAAAAAAAATCATTTTTGAAGTTTTAGTCAGGTTACATGGATTAACAAACGTCTTGATAGCTATGACTGAATTCTGATTAAAAAAAGAAAGAAAAGAAAAACAATCCCTTTTTTGTTGAACAGGAGAGTAGACTTATATTAGTATTTTTCGAAATTTTCACTTACATCATTTGAATATATATATAAAAACGGTATAAACCTTTATGAATAGCTTGTTACATAATGAGTAAAAGCCCCAAAGAGGCCTACAAACATAAACAGAGGTGAACCCCTAAAGACCCTTATGACTGTCAAGGTCATTAAGTAAAAATAAATAAATAATTAATTAATTAATTAATACATTAAAAAAAATTTTTTTTTGAAGTTTTAGTCAGGTTACATGGATTAACAAACGTCTTGATAGCTATGACTGAATTCTGATTAAAAAAAGAAAGCAAAGAAAAACGATCACTTTTTTGTTGAACAGGAGAGTAGACTTATATTAGTATTTTTCGAAAATTTCACTTACATCATTTGAATATATATATAAAAACGGTATAAACCTTTATGAATAGCTTGTTACATAATGAGTAAAAGCCCCAAAGAGGCCTACAGACATGAGAATTAAGACGAGGGTATAAATCACATGTTTACTAGCCTATATTCACAAAGTTACTTATTTGATGATCAAACTACTGCTCCAGATCTGGCTTTACGTTCGCACTCAAAAGAACAACGATGAGATACATTACAACATAAACCCAGAAAAACCTGCACCAACGTGGAACAATTTAGCACGCACCAAAAGCTGTTAAAGAGGCTCGTTCCCGTAAAATCAAGATATCTGCTGGCACTAACCTATTGTCCAGGGGTATTTGTGTAATCCCAAAATGCAGTAGAGTTTCCTGAGCATTTTCCAGGTCTAGAAATCAAAACACTATCTCCTCAATATTTCAGATATAAATATATATTCATAATGTCTGAATTCAGAGAGTGATACTTCAGTCCAAAATAATGCTACATAACGTGCATTGTTAATTACATCAATATTATATAATTAACCTGACAACAGAAAGTTCTGTTTTATGAATTTCTGAGCAAAAACCATTGGTTCAGAGTTCGTTTAGAATCACTGATATACTATTTCAGTTTTTGTTCATATTCTGAATTTTATTTATTTTTTGCTTTTTACTTTAATTTCAGTTCAAGTTTGAGTAATTTTGTTGTGTGTTTTGTCACTTTTATTAGTCTATATAGTTTTTTTGTTTATTTAGTTTAAGTTTAGCATTTTAAGCTAAACTAAATGAAACTAAGAAATGTTGACTTAATTGGCAACCAGCTGAAAGCATAATTTTAAAATATTTTATTTCAGTTAACATTTTTGTTTCAAGTAACAGAAATGCTTTATATTTATGGTTTTGGTTTTAGTTTTTGTTAATGATAATGATAACCCTGGTGACGTCATATAATGATGGAGGGGGAAAGCCAAACACTCACTGTGAGTGTGGACATGAAGATAATGGAGAGGAGGGGAGAGCAGGGGAGTGTGGAGCTGTCAATCACAGCACGGGGGTCCCGCCCCCCTCATTAGGAGGGTAAATAGAAGGGAGGAGTGAGAATGAGAGAAACAAGACTCAGGAGGAGAAACCAGATACACAGCTTAAACACACATATACACACACACACTCATACAATGACACACTACACCACAACACTTCAACAGCAAAATACAGCAACATATTCCAATAACAAATGTCACCAGGACACTTAAGTTTGCTTATTTTCCATTTGAGAGGATCGTAGCTGTTATATAAGCGCCAAAAATGAAAATCCTAATATTATTTACTACATAAAAGTCCATATGTCTTGTTTGTTCTATTTTAAGTCATACTGTTTTTGAGAAATTTAAGTTGTTATTCAATGAAAAAAATAACTTAAAAAGATTGTTTAACCAAAACTGACATTTTTTTCTTTTGTGGAACATAAAAGAAGATAACATGAAGAATGTTTGTGACCAAACTATTTCAGCTACCATTGCCTTCATGTCAATGGGAACCAAAACTGTGTGCTTACCAACATTCTTCATATATTTATTTCTTTTATCGATATTTTAAATAATATCGGTTATCAGTTTTGGTTCCCATTGACAGAAATTATAATGGATGTCAATGGGAACCAAAACTGTTTGGTTACCAACATTATTCAAAATATCTATAAAACAAATAAATATATGAAGACGAAGAATTCTGGTAATAGAACAGTTTTGGTTCCCATTGACTTCAATTTTACAGACAAAAATGACAGTGGATGTCAATTAGAACCAAAACCGTCCAGCTACCAACATTCCTAATATATTTATTTATTTTATAGATATTTTGAATAAAGTTCATAATAAAACAGTTTTGGTTCCATTGACTTCCATGGTATGGACAGAAATTATAATGGAAGTCAATGGGAACTAAAACTGTTTGGTTACCAACATTCTTCATATATTAATTAATTTGATTGAAATTTTGATTGATGTTGGTAACCAAACAGTTTTGGTTTCCATTGACTTCCATTATAATTGTTGTCTATATAACAGTCAAGTCAATGGGAACCAGAACTGTTTGGTTACCAACATCAATCAAAATATCCTCTTTCATGTTCCACAGAAGAAAGAAAGTCATACAGCTCTGGAAAAAACATGAGAGCGAGTAAATGATGCCAGAATTTTTTTTTTTTTTTGATGAACTATAACTTTAAATTTCAATCTGTTCCTCACACAAACCATAAGACTTCAGAGCTGAAGAAACACTCTTGTACATTTCTCCACAGCCTACTGTTTTTTTAACTGACATCAAGGTGAGTAAATAATTACAATTTTAATTCCTGCCTGAGCTCTTCCTTTTCAAGCCAACTTCATTTCTGTCATTCCAGCTTTATATACTGTCTCAGCATTTCAACTCGATCTCAACACCTGCTATCAAACACGAGAGGTTCATCTTAACAGGAAGAGCACATGATTTAGCTGCCAACAGATGGAAGAGTGCCTTTCGTTTCCTTCAGGTCTGTCTTTCTTGGCTTGCAAAGACTCACGTTATAACTTGCATGGCTGCCATAATCTCTCTGGGTCTAACAATGCGGTTCACTGGTTACCATGTGAAGCTCACACAGCCTCACAAGAATGTGCAGGTTCAGATCCTCATGACCCGCCCCACAGAAACCAGAGGGAAAACAAAAAAGAGAGGGATTAAGACCTGCCTGCAGGACCCAACGAAGGAGAGGAGAGACTCCAAAACGGCTCTATTGATAGACAGTCTCAAACCTCGCTTCCAGTGAGAGGAAAATGCCATCAGTTGTAGTACTAATGTGCTTCTAAAGCAGAAATAAAAGAATACTGTTAAAGTTTAGCCGCTTTGACGTTGTCATGACACTGAACATGCATCTTGTTTTCTATTAACATGACACTTGCATTTGTGCAATGTAAAAATGCGGCTATAAATGCTTATACAGATGCCAGGTAGAGGAAATCAATGACAATTCAGTAACAGTTTTATTATTATCATAGTTTTTTATATATATATTTGGAATTACGGTAGTTTTTTTTTTTCATTTTAATTTGAGTAATTTTGTTGTGTGCTTTTATTTTAAATGTCTACACTGTAAAAAGAAAAAAAAATCCATAAAATAACAGAACAAGTACTGGCAGCTCATATATTTTGAGTGTCATTATCCATTAATTTTACGGGTATTTCTGTTAACACTAAAACACAACGCAATGCAGTGTAAAATTCAAGATACTGTTAAAACACCTGTAACACACTTTTATTTTATTTCTTATTTTAATTTCATATAATCTTATTTTAATTTATTTATTTAAAAAAAAATTCTGGACTGAAATAAAGTAAAGAATTACACTTGATGTTTGTGTGTCTTGTTATATAATAATGATGCAAACTTCATCCTTCATCCCATATAGTTTTTTTTTCATTTTAATTTTAGTAATTTTGTTGTGTGTTTTTATTTAAAATGTCTACACTTAAAAAAAAAAAAAATTACAGTAAAAGTACTGGCAGCTCATTACATGGGACATTATCCATTAATTTCACAGACATTTCTGTTAACACTTAAACACAAAGCAATGCCATGTAAAATTCAAAATACTGGTAAAACACCTGTAAAAAATAAATACAAAAACTTCTTTCAAATTAATACAGTATTGCCCCCCCTCCCATTTTATTATATATATATATTGCAAATTTTAAATAGCTTTAATAATTTTTTATTTCAGTTTTAGTTTGAGCTATTTTAGCACAACAAATTAAACTAAATGTTTCAGTAGTTGCTAAAGGTATAGTTGCTTTTCATTTAGTTTCATTTGTTTGTCATTTCATTTAAGGTTTATTTAAAGTAACAAAAACAAACAGACCAAAAATAGAAGACCTGTCAGAATCCAACAAGTTATGATGACCTCATCTTAATCAGCTACATTTAAAAATTAACATTCTATCAAAGTGGGACAACGTCCACTGGAGATATTACATTTCTACATACCATTTAAAGTTGCCATGCCTGAGAAACCTCAATGCATTCTTGCTTGTGTAAAACATGCCATCATGTAACATGAACATGTATTTTTGTTTTTGTAAATATATATGGTGCCAATAATATAATGATATATGGAAATGGCAGACATCTGTAATGAAATTTAAACACTCTAAACAGTTAAACATTAAGAGGAATTTACTTTAAGAAGCCATTTCTACCTGATCTGACTCTTAAACATGACTTCTGTAAGTGTATCTTAATGTTGTCAGATGATGTTTGACTTGAATGAAACCAGTTTATTGTGATGGTCCCACATTTGCAGTGAATTTTGAGACGTCTAGCAGGTCACTTTGTACCCATATTCAGAAACGTGAGCAAACAGCAGCCACTTCCCCCTCGTAAGCATCTAGTTAATCTCTGTCTCATAATCTCATTACTTGATATCACACCAATAGATTATGACAGCCAATCTCCTAATTACCATGTGCAGTAAAGTGAACTGAAAAAGTTAAGTCGTCCGGTCATCAAACTAATTACAATCTATTGATTATGGATCTGAATCTTTATCTGTAGCTCAGTGGATTCACCATGGCAACCGATGTGGCGCTGGCAGGTTGCCATACAAATGTCAGAATCGATCAGATGGAAATTGACAAGGCTGCGGGGACATATGGACGAAGCCCCTGGAATAATGCTTTTGTACAGAAGGGCCATTCCTGACCCTCTACCGCTGTTCATAATCAGCGGCCAATGTGTTTTGGCTGGGTTAAACCGGTTATTGTCACTGAAACATATGACAAATTCAGATAACAAAGACTGTCATTTATGTAATCAGTGTTTTGTTCTCTGCATTTTAAAAAATCCTTTAGTGTCCCAAGGCAATTATCCTTCAGGAACCACTGATAAACCAACCGCAAAGTGTCAAAAACATCTGTATATTCAGACAATTATAGCATAAAAAATACAGATGGATAAATATAGGCAAACGGATAAATGATAAATCACAAACAATATTCAGAAATCAGAATGAGACATTTGTGTACTTCGTAACCTCAATTATAAATACTTAGTAACAACAATGATTGATATACTGATATATATATTAATTTTAGGATTATTAAATTATTTAAATTAATGAAATTATTTAAGATTATTTAAGAATTATTAAGATTATACAATACAATAGGCCATTTTTGATTTTTGGGGGAGCAATGTTATGGAAATATTGTGTAAAGTAATACCTATATATATATATATATATATATATATATATATATATATATATATATCTCTGTTACACACACATAGACCACAAACTGTGCCTCTGTTAACACTTAAACACAAAGCAATGCCATGTAAAATTCAAAATACTGGTAAAACACCTGTAAAAAATAAATACAAAAACTTCTTTCAAATTAATACAGTATTGCCCCCCCTCCCATTTTATTATATATATATATTGCAAATTTTAAATAGCTTTAATAATTTTTTATTTCAGTTTTAGTTTGAGCTATTTTAGCACAACAAATTAAACTAAATGTTTCAGTAGTTGCTAAAGGTATAGTTGCTTTTCATTTAGTTTCATTTGTTTGTCATTTCATTTAAGGTTTATTTAAAGTAACAAAAACAAACAGACCAAAAATAGAAGACCTGTCAGAATCCAACAAGTTATGATGACCTCATCTTAATCAGCTACATTTAAAAATGAACATTCTATCAAAGTGGGACAACGTCCACTGGAGATATTACATTTCTAAATACCATTTAAAGTTGCCATGCCTGAGAAACCTCAATGCATTCTTGCTTGTGTAAAACATGCCATCATGTAACATGAACATGTATTTTTGTTTTTGTAAATATATATGGTGCCAATAATATAATGATATATGGAAATGGCAGACATCTGTAATGAAATTTAAACACTCTAAACAGTTAAACATTAAGAGGAATTTACTTTAAGAAGCCATTTCTACCTGATCTGACTCTTAAACATGACTTCTGTAAGTGTATCTTAATGTTGTCAGATGATGTTTGACTTGAATGAAACCAGTTTATTGTGATGGTCCCACATTTGCAGTGAATTTTGAGACGTCTAGCAGGTCACTTTGTACCCATATTCAGAAACGTGAGCAAACAGCAGCCACTTCCCCCTCGTAAGCATCTAGTTAATCTCTGTCTCATAATCTCATTACTTGATATCACACCAATAGATTATGACAGCCAATCTCCTAATTACCATGTGCAGTAAAGTGAACTGAAAAAGTTAAGTCGTCCGGTCATCAAACTAATTACAATCTATTGATTATGGATCTGAATCTTTATCTGTAGCTCAGTGGATTCACCATGGCAACCGATGTGGCGCTGGCAGGTTGCCATACAAATGTCAGAATCGATCAGATGGAAATTGACAAGGCTGCGGGGACATATGGACGAAGCCCCTGGAATAATGCTTTTGTACAGAAGGGCCATTCCTGACCCTCTACCGCTGTTCATAATCAGCGGCCAATGTGTTTTGGCTGGGTTAAACCGGTTATTGTCACTGAAACATATGACAAATTCAGATAACAAAGACTGTCATTTATGTAATCAGTGTTTTGTTCTCTGCATTTTAAAAAATCCTTTAGTGTCCCAAGGCAATTATCCTTCAGGAACCACTGATAAACCAACCGCAAAGTGTCAAAAACATCTGTATATTCAGACAATTATAGCATAAAAAATACAGATGGATAAATATAGGCAAACGGATAAATGATAAATCACAAACAATATTCAGAAATCAGAATGAGACATTTGTGTACTTCGTAACCTCAATTATAAATACTTAGTAACAACAATGATTGATATACTGATATATATATTAATTTTAGGATTATTAAATTATTTAAATTAATGAAATTATTTAAGATTATTTAAGAATTATTAAGATTATACAATACAATAGGCCATTTTTGATTTTTGGGGGAGCAATGTTATGGAAATATTGTGTAAAGTAATACCTATATGTGTGTGTCCATATGTAAAATTACTTCACACTTACCAACATGCAGCCAGATAATAGGACAGTCCTGCTTTTCAATAAGTGAAAATTTATAGAAAAAAAAAAATTATTGGACTAGCAGGTGCATATTTTCCTGGTGGGCAGCGACTATTAAACCTGAATTAATACAAACAATCGCAAACATCCAGAACCTTTTTGGTTCATTTTTGCAACTTGTCTCCATGGCTTTCCTCCTTTTGTGAAAGGCATATATTACAGGCATACGACTTTCACTTAATCTGCAAAGCTCTCGAAAGCTCCTTAAAAAAGCTCCCTCTAAAACTTCAGTGCTTCACAGTCTTTTGTGCGACTGTTTTATTGCGCTTCACCCTGTTTGCTTTAGATAACAAATCTGCTGCTCACCCTCAGGGTAAAGGGAGCATTACAAATTAATCCCAGCTTTAATAAGTCCAGACTAAGCCCAAGTTTTCCCTCCGTAAGAAGGAGAGAGATGGAAAGAGGGTGGGTCAGTGGGGAAGATGAAAAGGAAGAAGGGAAAGAAATATATTACAGCCTGTGATCACAGCCGGCTTTTCTTGTTTGTCATCCCCTCTTTTTTATTTAATCCTTTGCTCTGTAATCCAATTTGTCTATCAGAGTTTCGTCAGGGCCTCGACCTGCCCCATCCACCTTTAAAAAGCTTGCGTTTTTCGTCTAAAATGATATTTCCTCTTCCTACTTCCATGAAGGAACCCAGTTTGAACCTAGAACACACAATCTTATTGACACAATTATTTCTGTTTATTTGTATTTATGTACACAGCCATAAAACCGTAATCCACAAATTATGAATTTTAGGATTGTTGACTTTAATTTTGAAATTCAAAGCTTTATGAAAACATAATTAAAATGGTATAACAGTTTTCGTGAGGATTTGAGTTTCTGCAGGAGTGGGAAGGCCTTGTGATTCAGCATAACGTTGGCGGTTTGCTCTCAGATGTGTGAGAGAGGATTAAAGATCTTGATTTAATTACTGTGAGAGGATGAGTGCTCAAGCACACTAACTTAAGAGCCGCGCTCACTGGCAAATGAGTGGAGAGGAGGAAACCACAGAAAAAAGATGCTATGGATCTGAATGATTAATTATGTGTCCAAAGATAATAAAACAACATTTATTGACTTTCTATTTTCATAAGACAAATTGTGATTATTTTATTATTGAAAGTCAGTATTTCAGAAGGATGGATGGAATTAGATAGAATTACGGCCTGATTGATGGATGATGGAATTGTAGATAGATAGAATTATGGATAAATGGATGGATGGATTGAAAGAATGGTAGATAGAGTTATGGATGGATGGAATAGAAGATAGAATTATGAACGGATGGGTGGATGATGGAATTGTAGACAGAATTAATGTATGGATGGATGGATGTTGAACGAATGGATGATTGAATGGTGGATGGATGAAATTGAAGATAGAAAGAATTGGATGGATGGATGGAATTGTAGATGGAATGGTAGATAGATAGAATGATGGATGGATGGCTGGATGAATATAATTTTAGATAGAATGGTAGATAGAAAGAATGGATGGATGGAATTGTATATAGAATTATGAATGGATGGAATTGTATATAGATAAAATTATGGATGATGGATGGGTGGATAGATGGATGTTGAATGAATGGATGGATGGATGGAATTTTAGATAGAATGGTGGATAAACAGAGTGGTGGATGGATAGAATTGTAGATAGAATTATGAATAAATGGATGGAATTATAGATAGATAGAATTATGGATGCATGGGTAGGTGGATGGAAGGATGTTGAACAAATGGATGAATGAATAAATGAATGAACGAATTAATGAATTAATGAAGGAATGGATGGATGGATTGATGGATGTTGAACGAATGGATGGATGGATGGATGGATAAATGGAATTTTAGATGGAATGGTAGATAAATAGTATGATGGATGGATGGATAGAATTTTAGATATAATGGTAGATAGAAAGAATGGATGGATGGAATTGTATATAGAATTATGAATGGATGGAATTGTAGATAGATAAAATGATGGATGATGGATGGGTGGATATATGGATGTTGAATGAATGGATGGATGGATGGAATTTTAGATAGAATGGTGGATAAACAGAGTAGTCAATGGATGGAATTGTAGATAGGTAGAATTATGGATGCATGGATAGGTGGATGGAAGGATGTTGAACGAATGGATGAACGAATGAATAAATGAATGGATGGATGGATTGATGGAAGGATGTTGAATGAATGGATAAATGGATGGATGGATGTTGAACAACTGGATGGATGGATGGATGGATAGATGGAATTTTAGCTGGAATGGTAGATAAATAGAATGATGGAATTGTATTTAGAATTATGGATGGATGGATGGATAAATTTTTGCATTATTGCATCATTGTTTTAAGATTCAACAACAGCATTACAACATCCCAACAAATGAAGGCTTCAGTAATGGAGCACTTCAATCTTCTGAGGAAGGAGTCACACACACACAATGACAAACCCAGCCTCAGCTCCCTCTGTCTCTGTGTCTCCGTCTCTGCTCAGTAGGTTATAGACCGAAGAGAGCGGTATAACAGATCCTCATAATCTCATGACAAAAGCTAAAAGGTGTCCTCCTGTTCAGTGTATGATACGCGCAGCCTCCTGCAGCTCTGGCTCTCTGTATCAGAGCTCTCAAAGACACTGGACGGGAGCGGCGGGGGACAGGGAGCTCTCATCTCTGTCTTCCTTGCTTCCCTCAAAGAGCTTGATGCTTCAGATATCGCCGAGCAGCTCGCGAGGGAGTCCTCGTGTCAGACGGGCTCCAATCTGCCTTCCTTTTCAGAGCCAAAGCTTATAAAACACACTTGTGGATCTATTCGTGAGTGTGTAATGTCACTGTCTTTCATGTGAAGTACGTCATTTCTGAGGGGGGAAAAAAAAGCCACTTTTCGCACTCTTTTTCTGATCTAAGATGGAGATTGTTGAGGTGAAAACGTGGTTCATATCCAGGTGTTATCACGGTATATAGCTTACTGTGACAGTAGAAGTGTGTTCACTGCTATATTATTCATACTATGGTATATATGTGCATATTGTACAAATATAATATAATATAATATAATATAATATAATATAATATAATATAATATAATATAATATAATATAATATAATATAATATAATATAATATAATATAATATAATATAATATAATATAATATAATATAATATAATATAATATAATATAATATAATATAATATAATATAATATAATATAATATAATATAATATAATATAATATAATATAATATAATATAATATAATATAATATAATATAATATAATATAATATAATATAATATAATATAATATAATATAATATAATATAATATAATATAATATAATATAATATAATATAATATAATATAATGCAAAGACATTAATATATTTTTGGAAACCATTGAATAAAAAAAAATCCTTTTTGGGTGAACTATGTGGAGTATAGTTTCTCAGTTGCCAAGCATCAACAAAGCGTGCCACATTAATATAGAATTCAACTGATCACAAGTGTGTGTGTAATTATTGGCCATTTTATAACAACTTTGAGTCTGACTCGTCCAATCAGAATTTATAGACTTCCTGCTTTAATAATATTTTTTTAAATATTATTTAATATATATCAGGGTTATTTTCGTTTAGTTTAAGTTGAAGAGCTAAGATAATTAAAACTAAATAAGATAAAACTTAATAACAGAGTATAGATATGACAAATTATTACAACTAAAATTAAAATAAAAACAAAAAATATAAAAATAAAATATAATTAAAGATATTAACAAAATATTTTTTAAAAGATATTAACAAAAACTACAATAGTATACAAATTACAAATTACTACAAAAATAATATTATAATGTAATAGTAATATAGGGAATATAGGAAAGAGTAAATGAAAAAAGAAAAGGGTCAACTCTTCAGCAGGGACTAATATGTTTGTGAAAAACTGAAGCTGACATTAAAGAAAAGAAGAGAAAGCTGAACTGACAAATGAATGTCAAACTATTAACCTTTCACAAGAACCAGCACTGATATCCTATGCTATATTTGGCTTCTAGCTGATGCACACTTGGCTTTAAAAGGATAGTTCACCCAAGAATGAACACTTGTCATCATTTTCTCACCCTGGTGTCTAAATATTTAAATCTTTCTTCCATTGAACATATTGGTGCAGAACATTCTGGCTGATCTATTCCATACTAGGGACTGAACAAGGCTTTCAGTGAAATTTCTCTCACAAAGTTATCATACAGCACATGAGTCATATGGACTACTTCTATTATGGCACTTTATTTGAAATTTAGGAGGTTTGGTAGCACCAGTCTCCACGCACTCTCAAGGGAAAGAGCAGCCTGGACAATTGGTCTAATTTGTATTCTGTAGAAGAAAGACAGTCATATGGTTTGGAACAACATGAGGAGGGTAGATTTATAAAACCACTAAAAATCCTGATAAAACTCACTGACGTTTCTCTAATTGGCCTTTCCTTACCACGCTCACGCGCCGACTCCAGAAAGAGCAACATTTCACATCTAATTACCCAAAGCTTCTTCTTAACATGTTCTTAATCTCTAGAGAGAGAAAATTTTATACAAACAACAATAAAGGGATCTACGCTTCTCCGCAGCCGTCGCCGGGCGAGCCTTTTCTCGCCTGCTAAAAAGACAAACCCTGACCAGCACCAGATGTTACTGGACCGAGCCACATTGAGAGCAGTCAAAAGCGGCCGAGAAGCGAGGGAGGAGGGAGCGAATAAATTAATCACTGGCTTTTCTCTCTCTTTGATGGAATTAAGCTCACTCGCTTCTCAACGAACGGCCTTGCTGTGTGAATGTCCGTGCGTTTAACATTTTTTTCGCTCTCTTTTTACTGGCACCCCCCTCCACAGTCGCTCTCTCGCTGTCTCCATTCCTGATGGGAAGCAGGAGGCCACCCAGAGGAGATGAAGAACAGAAAGAGAGAGAGAGAGAGAGAGAGAGAGAGAGAGAGGGGGAGAGGTAGCCGTCGCCGGGCGAGCCTTTTCTCGCCTGCTAAAAAGACAAACCCTGACCAGCACCAGATGTTACTGGACCGAGCCACATTGAGAGCAGTCAAAAGCGGCCGAGAAGCGAGGGAGGAGGGAGCGAATAAATTAATCACTGGCTTTTCTCTCTCTTTGATGGAATTAAGCTCACTCGCTTCTCAACGATCGGCCTTGCTGTGTGAATGTCCGTGCGTTTAACATTTTTTTCGCTCTCTTTTTACTGGCACCCCCCCCACAGTCGCTCTCTCGCTGTCTCCATTCCTGATGGGAAGCAGGAGGCCACCCAGAGGAGATGAAGAACAGAAAGAGAGAGAGAGAGAGAGAGAGAGAGAGAGAGAGAGAGAGAGGGGGAGAGGTAATCCCTCCGTTGTGTAGGGGTGCGGGCCCCTGTCCTTTACCCCCACATTATCCTCTAAAAAATCCTCTCTGCATCCCCCCCTCTCTCTCTCCTAGTGTGTCTGCATTTACATACAGCAACAATGTGTGTTGCACCGGACAGATTAGTTGTAGGGGGAGGTGTTTGGTGTGTGTGTGTGTGTGTGTGTGCGTGTGCGTGTGTGTGTGTGTTTGTTAGCATTGGGAATCGAAAACTAGTTCTGGAACTAATGATTTCTATGACATTCAGTTCTTTTTGTAACCTATGGTTTCGATTCCCATTGACTAAAAAGTACTATGGAAGTCAGTGGGAACTGCTGCTGTTTGGTTATCATCATTCTTCAAAATATCATCAGCAGATGAAAGAAAGTCAGTCATTCTGGTTTGGAATGACATGAGGGTGAATCAATGATAACAGAATTTTCTTTTATGGGTAAACTGTCCCTTTATTGGTTTCTTGAATGATTTTGAGCCGTGGTTCTGCTGAATCTACAGCAAAGCATATGTTGTGAGTTTGCCATCTGAAGGTGTATTCACTCTGACAGCAGTCTAGAGCGATCAGAAGTCACGTTTATGCAAATGAGCAGTGATAGCCTCAAAAGAAAACAACAAAACAGTAGCGTTGAATCTGAGGAGCAAATCATGAATGAAAGACTTTAAAGAATCGATCAAAAATTAACTCATTAACTGCATCAGTCAGAGTGGTTCTCAACTAATTCACAGCTATTACTTTTGTCATCTCTAACTTGAAAATGAACCAGAAATGTTACTGTTATGTGATTAGTTAGTGTAGGTAGTATAGATTTAGTTAAATGTACTTAAGTACTCACTGTTCAAAAGTTTGGGGTTCGAAAGATGTTTATTTTTTTAATGTTTTGAAAGAAGTCTCTTATGTTCACCAAGGCTGCATTTATTAGATACAAAATATAGTAATATTGAGAAATGTTATTACCATTTAAAATAACCGTTTTCTGTTTGTACATATTGTAAAATGTAATTGATTTCTGTGAACAAAATAAAATTTTCAGCATCATTACTTTTTACTTTTCGGCGGTCCTTGATGTATATAAAGTTCAAAAGAACCACATTTACTTGAGATAGGAATCTTTTGTAACATTATAAATTTCTTTACTGTCAATTTTGGTCAATTTAATGCTGAATTGCTGAACAAAAGGATTATTAATTTATTTAAAACAAACAGTACTTTATATAATTTGGGCCAGTTTTACAGGCTCTGTTCCAAAAGTGCAAAAAAGATCATTAAAAGAACTGAAATATTTAATATAAAAAAAGATAGATATATTAGGTAAGTTAATGTGTGTGTGTGTGTGTGTGTGTGTGTGTGTGTTAGCGTAATCATGGGTAATGTGACACTGCACTGATTTGTTCCAACACTAATTGTTGAGGTGGAGTCTAAATCTGACACACACACACACACACACACGCACGCACGCACGCACACACACACACATGCACGCACACACACACACACACACTTACACTTTACTTAATTAATTAATCTCATACTAAGGCATCTTAAGCTAAGACCATTAACTAAAATATTAGTTATCCCCATTAGGGAATCTCCAGAGACCCATGTGGAAATTTTGCTCTGCTAAATCCTATCTGGTTGTAGTAGGATGAGAACATCTCTCTGGGACTACCAATTAAATAGATTCATGTACTTTAATTTCAAGTCTAATCCACTTAAAAAAGTACAAAAAATACTTGTTTTGCTCTTAACAAACACCATTTTCTCAATCCCATCAGGACATTCACATGTCAATCAGCATCCCATCTGAGTGGACGTCCCTCAAAACACAAAACAAACACAACAGCCACTAAAGAAAACAAGAGCGCTGAAATTTGAAGAGCGGCGCGGTCTGTCTTTATCAGGCGGCAGGTAAGAGCGTCTGCGCCGGTTCACATGTGAATGGATCTCTAATTAGCTGCATATCTAACACAGAGAGCTCTGTGGAGTTAATGACGCTCCATTTAAGACAGAGCCTTTGGCTAAGACTTCAGTTTCTTCAGGATGTCCTGAGTGTTTGTTTATCTGATGCTGAGGTGGGTGGGAGAAGTAGGGAATGAGGAAGAGAGAGAAAAAACAATTATGAAGGTTAGTAGAGCTAGTGAGTAGTGGGAGTAATAGTGTTGAGGAAGCTATTTTGAACCTATAGTTTGCCAAGCTATTCATTATCAAGCTATAATCAAAGTAGACAAAGAATATTGAAGCTATTTAGGGAGTCAACATCTTTTAAAATACATTAAAAATAAAAATCATCTAATTTATTTTTATAATCAGAGCAGTGGATTATTTATCTTGCATAAAAATAACAATGAGTACATTTGCATCCCATTAAAACTAGAAAATATTCTAATTTATGAGTCAAAAACCATAATCAACACTTTAAATGCAGAGACTACACTGTAAAAAAATTCTATAAAATGTACGGTAAAAAGCCCTAGTTGCCGGAATTTTACCGTAAAAAATACGGTAGCAACATTTTAGGTTTTACGGTTTTAACTTAAATTTACAGTTAAATAAACAACAAAAAAACACATTATTGCAGTAAATGTCCAAAACAACATGGCTTTACCACAATAACACGTTACAAAAACAGTAATACCATGGTACGTTTTGTTGTAAGAATAAGAAGCAACAGTACGAACAAAAACAAAAATTAAGGGGTTTATGTTTGAAGAACGACATACTTTATCTCACTTATATAAATTTATGTAAAATATTGATTTGAACTGAAATTTTTAAATGAAAAGAAAGGAACCGTGGAGTGATGAGAGAGGCACGAAACAAGCACGTTTATATAATTTTGTGTCACTTTAGAAAAACATGCCAAGACTGACCAATCAGAATCGAGTATTCCATTGAGGCGTGTAATAAATATACAGATTTTATCAAGCTAATTTAGTGTGTTATAGTGCCATTCATCTCATCTCAACTCATTTGGCAGATCAGATGAACGGCAAATCCAAGTGAGCATCCGGCGAGTCGGTTCAGCTGGACGGTGACTGTGCTGAGTAAGAACATACACTCTGCTAATGAATGCATGTTTGCCCCCAGAAACACACCTCCCTCCCCCTGCGCTCCGACCACCTGCCCCTGCCTTCTTTATCTCCAGATTTCCAGACAATGCCCAAGGGATCCTGATGCCTAATCCTCTCCATCCCTCTCTCTCTCTCTTTCTCTACATCCCCCACCATCTTTTTTCCCAACACCCCCCGTTTGCCCAGACTCCCCCCCGTTTTGAAGACAATGTTTGGGCATGTGATGCCAAGAATTGGCTAAAATGGGATAACAATAATTATGGTGAAGATGAAGTAACATGAGGCTTGAAATGTTATCAACTCTGGAGTGTGAGTTTGTTATGGTTGGGAATTAAGGTCTTCATTTCCTCAAAAATACTGGGATTAATGATTTATGATAATCAGTTCTGTTAAATGTTAAATGAAAAAGACTCAAAAACAGTGAATTAGACTAATGACTTGCCGAATCAATCAAAACGGTTCTTGACTTCTGTTCTTAACACTGCTAAAGCTCATTAAAGTTAATAAGTTAGTAATTGCTGACTGATTGTTCATATGAAAATGTTTAATTAAAGTTAACAATTTATTGTAGTAAATTATACTTTTATATAAAAAAAGTTAGTATTCTTGTATATATATATATATA
>NW_015505362.1:633795-650676 GCF_001515645.1 Sinocyclocheilus grahami
TATATATATATATATATATATATATATATATATATATATATATATATATATATATATATATATATATATATATAATTAGGACAGCATGGTGCTTCCTCAAAAAATACAAAAAGAATAATTCACGGAAAACTGTGAAGTCCTACAGTTTTTTTTTTGTCTCTTTTTCATCTTCAAATCTAAAGAATTTGACATATCTCCTTTTTCATATATTTCCTGGTTAAAACATAGTCAAGCTACCCTTTTAAAACGTAGTTAGCTATTCACAAAGTTACTAAAACAAAGCTGCTCACTGCATTAAAGCTATTTAAGAGTCGATAATATTTGAAATACATAAACTACTGCTCAAAAGTTTAGGATCGGTAAGATTTTTAAATGTTTTTGAAAAAAAGTCTCATTAGAGCTGCATTTATATTGCATATATATTGCATTAGTAATATTGTGAAATACTGTTATTGTTTACTAATCACTGTTTTTAATTAAAAAAATCATATTGACACCAAACTTCTGAATGGTAGTGTATCAAATAAAATTATTTATTTTATCATCTGAACTGTATTTATCTGGCAAAAATTTTAAAAAAAATTTATATTTATAATATATAAAATGTAAATTTATAATATGTATAACTGATTTAAAACCCTAATAATTAACCACATTTAGATATTTCACACAAAAAATAAAAATAAATAAGACCTAACCACAGAGAATTGTGTACAGAGATTCAAATTGGAAGAAAACCGAATCAATCCAGAATCAAAACCAGAATCATTACAGAAACCCAAGCATACCGTTTGTTTTCAAATCTAAAGAAACGCGAGAATTCTCTTTTCTATAATTCCTGCTTTAAAGCATTCTTCTTTCTGTTCCTCTAGAGTTTCATAGTTAAGACCAGATATTTTCTATGCTAACAAAGCTCAGACCAGAGAACCCACCTCCCTTCCACACCCATCCAAACTCAAACTCAAACACAGACTACAGACTAAACTAAACCTGCAGAGGCCTGTGAGGGATTCCCCACGAGTATCCCTTTTCCAGTGTGCTCCTCCTTTCCCTTCCGTCGGAGGATTTGGACTTGAAACTCTTAGTATGTCTAACTCTTGAAAGATTATAGCAGTTATCCCATTTGAGTTGTTTAAGAACGCCATTCTTGCATGGGCCGGGTCAAAAAGACCCCAGTGCTGATTACAAGCTGAAGTCTAGTGTAAAGCTTGGCAGAGAAACATTAATGAATGGTAAGCTTCTTTGGCCGTGTGCTCCCTAAAGAAGCGGCCTGATAATATTTTAAGAGTGTATTGCGCATAATATGTTTTCTTGCAAAAATCATGAGCCAAATAAAACTATATGCAAGAGTAAAATGCCAACTGATAATTTTTTTTGAACAAGAAACCTGTAAATAATTTAGCACTTTTTTTTATTTTCAAATCAGCTCAAACTTGAAAAAAGTAGCAACTGGGAACAATTAGGGAAATCTCAGCGCAGTCTGTTGCCTTGCCTTTTCTTTTAACTACTCAATTATTTTTGCAAAGAAAACTGTGAAAGCAACACAAACAGCTCAGTGTCTCATGCACTAACGTCACCGGCCAGCCGCGAGGAAGTGTCCTCTTGCCACAATAATGAAAAAAAGCACTTAATCAGGGTTATTCAGTGCTCTTGCTGAGCTCATTAAAATCCAAGAAAAAAGTAGCAACTGGGAACAATTAGGGAAATCTCAGCGCAGTCTGTTGCCTTGCCTTTTCTTTTAACTACTCAATTATTTTTGCAAAGAAAACTGTGAAAGCAACACAAACAGCTCAGTGTCTCATGCACTAACGTCACCGGCCAGCCGCGAGGAAGTGTCCTCTTGCCACATAATGAAAAAAAGCACTTAATCAGGGTTATTCAGTGCTCTTGCTGAGCTCATTAAAATCCAAGCCATTAACAATCACCAATCAACAATCAGCCGGTTAACACGTGATAACAAGACTTGTGGATTCACACCTGTGAAAGACGATAAACAAATGAAACAGACATGGACAAGTCAAGAAAAAGACCAAACATTTGTCTACTGGCCAAAACAAATTAACAAAGTTAAGAGGACGTGCCATAGGTTTAGTGTTAAGCTGCATTTGTGCTATAGCTGGAGAAAAAAAAATAATAAGAAAAAATTTGTTTAAATATTAGAATAAAAAATTGTCAGTGATGTTAATGTTTAGATGTTCGGGAAAAAAATTTAACAATAAATAAAAACAATTTCTTTCACTTTCACAGCAATGTTACAGTAAAAGTGTCTCATGTGTTAATGTTAAGACATAAAACCTTCCAGAAAAGTTTGTTTTTGTGACAAAACTGAGTACTGGTAGCATTACTAAGACGAGAATCAACATTAGGATGAAGATTAACATCTATTTTACTAACATGAAAATAACTGAGTTAAAATGTCTACAAAAACGTAAAATATCTATGCAAAAAAATGCATTAAAAGAAAGTGTCTGGCTTTTTCAAAAATGAAAAAATACAAAAAAAAATCAACTTAAGCAACAGTAGGGGAAGAAAACGAGTAAAAAATTAGGCAAGTCGCCACAACACTCAAGTAGGAATGTGTGTCCACCTGAAATGTGCTGTTAATTCTCTTAGAGAGACAATTATCCACCCCCTCTCCCTGCTAACAGTCCCAACACAGATAACTAATTAGCTACATTACAGGCATTTCCATTTTAATGCTTTGTTTGCTGCCATTGTTTAGGGACACAATGGGGAGAATTGCAAATGGGAGAGAACTGGTGAGACTCAGCTAATGAAACTGGCCATACACTGCCCTCCCCTCAGGACAAAGACAGAGAGAGAGAGAGGGGCCTGACTTATAAATGGGACCACTGATAGTCATTTAATTGACAGATGAGTCTGTTAATGAACTAGGCCTCAGAAGCAAGGACACACTGACGTCTTCATGTTTTCACAGTTAAGTTTGAAAGTTGTAATAATAAGCCATCAGACGGTTCTGACACTCTGGTTTCTGTCCTAAACTCTCAAATAACATGTCTTTTTCTTTCCCATCACTTTTCATTAGCTTTCTTTGACATGTTACGTTAGTTTGAACAATGTGTTAACATGAATTCATTCAGCGGATAACAAATAAGAACAGCTAAGACACCTTACAAGCAATTTGTCATGTGAAATAATGTAAAGGTAAAACCATGTTGAAACTGCAGATGACACCTGGCTGGAACATGATATGCTACATATGACACACATATCTCAGGAAAGCTGTCAAGAACATGTCTGGGTCATGTTTCACCAAAAATTCAGAAGAAAACAAGACTCTAAATTCTTTTTGCATGGTGACATTCTTTTTTTTATGACAATTAAGCGCATTTTATGTTTCAAAATCTCAATATTTCTTAAAAGTAAATAAACTAACAGATTGACAAAATTTAAACATGCTTATAGACCACAGCATTTGTTTTACAATTAATTCAATCATTGTTTTATAATTTTATGTATCATGGGGCCTCAAGATTTATCACGAATTGTAAATTCTTTACACATCACTGTGCATTATATAATAGAGTTGACTGGTCTTCTCTTGCTGTTCAAAGGAAAATGCATTGGTACTTTTTGATTTACAAAGCAATTTTACAAGCAATTTTGTTTTGTTTTTGCTTTTTACCTGATCTCTGTTGTTTATGGAAGCCCATTTCCACCACTGAATAAAAAATAAAACAAGGTAATTGCGACTTTTTATCTCACAACTCTGACTTTTCATTTTTTTCTCACAATTGCGAGTTCATATCTCGCAATTATGACTTTTTTCTCACAATTGCGAGTTATAAAGTCAGAATTGCGAGATATGAACTCACAATTCTGACATTTTTTCTTGTTTATATCACACAATTCTGACTTTATAACTCGCAATTTTGACTTAATAACTCGCAATTGCGTGTTATAAAGCCAGAATTGCAAGATATGCGAGTTTATATCTCGCAATTCTGAGAAAAAAGTCATAATTACCTTGTTTTATTTTTTACTTTGTGGCGAAAGAAGGTTCTTCAGATTATAAATAGGCAAGAAAGAAATGGTTCTTTAAAGAAACTTTGACTGAATGGTTCTTCTTGGGACCAAAAATGGTTCTTCTATGGCATCGCTTGAAGAACCTTTTTAGCACCTTTATTTTTAAGAGTGTAGGTAAAACTGCTTTTAAATATGCTGCACCTTCACACTGGAACTCTCTACAAATGAAATTGAAGCTAAATCCTACTATTTTTCAATCATTTTAAAACACTTATGCGTGCAATAGAAAATAATTGAGTGATTTTTGCTTTTAATGCTGTACTTTTATTGTGTGTTGTATTGTTGTTTGTTTATTTGTGACCCTGGAGCACAAAACCAGTCTTAAGTCGCTGGGGTATATTTGTAGCAATAGCCAAAAATACATTGTATACTGTACTTTTATTGTGTGTTGTATTGTTGTTTGTTTATTTGTGACCTTGGAGCACAAAACCAGTCTTAAATCGCTGGGGTATATTTGTAGCAACAGCCAAAAATACATTGTATGGGTCAAAATTATCGATTTTTCTTTTATGCCAAAAAATCATTAGGATATTAAATAAAGATCATGTTCCATGAAGATATTTGGTAAATTTCCTACTGTAAATATATCAAAATTTAATTTTTGATTAGTAATATGCATTGCTAAGAACTTCATTTGGACAACTTTAAAGGCAATTTTCTCAATATTTAGATTTTTTTGCACCCTCAGATTCCAGATTTTCAAATAGTTGTATCTCAGCCAAATATTGTCCTATCCTAACAAACCATACATCAATGGAAAGCTTATTTATTCAGCTTTCAGATGATTGAATTTTGAAAAATTGACACTTATGACTGGTTTTGTGGTCCAGGGTCACATATTTGTATTTATATAATCTGGGCTGCCTATATTGGCCAGGACACTCCTAAGAGATTTTTAATCCCAGTGAGGTTAAATAAAGGCTAAAAAATAGTTTTTTACTGTATTATTGTAAGGACTGAATTAAAACAAGCAAACAAACACATTGGTTATACATCATGACATTTGTTTTGCCTTCTTACTGTCTTTAATCAAACAATTAGTTCAATCATTGTATTATAGTCATTTTTCACTGTATTATTGTAACGTATACAACTTGAATAAATAAATAAAATATTAGTTAAATTGTAACGCATTTACATCACACTTTCTTACTTCTAATTAAACAATTGTTTTAATCACTGTATTCTAGTATTTTTAGTGAATTATTGTGATGATTGGAATTTGAATGAATGTATGAATAAATAGTAATGCATTTATACATCATGACATTTGTTGTAGTTTCTTATTGTCTTTAAACAATTAATTCAATCGTTGTACTATAGTAATTGTATACTGTTTTATTGTAATAAAACTGATGAGAATCGCCATCAAGAATGATCAGAATTACAAGAACAATATAAATAAATAAAAGTAAAACGTCCAGATGCATTGAGGTATTGAAAAAGTTAAGTAATGATAACTTTATAAAGAAATTGATTTAACTGTCACGAATCGCATAAATAAATAAAATTATTTTGTGTATATATAGTATATTGGGGTGAAATATGATCTGGACTTGTCTTTTTGAGATTCACCCATAAATCTATGAAGTACATTGTTTTGTTTTTATATAACTGACATGTCTTGTTCAGTGCAGATGTAGATAACTTGTTCACTGGCCGGAGAATGATGTTGTCATGTGAGGTTTTCTCTGGTTGAAGTCATGAGGTTTTCAGTGTGAGGTAAAGTCAGAAATCAGGTATGTGAGGAATGCTGGCGACGGCACTAATCTCTAATCCCCCTCTTAGTGCAGACACCGGAGGACCCCGGGTCACTTCCTCTGACTGCCACATATGTGTGCCTGTGTGACTGTGAAAGAGAGACAGAGCAAAGTGAACAGAACTTGCCTTGGTTTACCTGCTTCCTGTATCTCTCGCTTCTGCTGACCAATCAGCTTTGAGCTCACCTTTATGCACTCACCTTTCTCAGTTCCCACACACTCTGCGTGCCGTATATTAAATTTTTACATGAATGGAAACAAGGATGTGCAAATAGAATATAATGTTCAATGGGACATTGTGCAATATCTAAAATTCTCAAAAAGCTTCTTTGCATTTTAAATGAATTTGACTAGGTCTATTGCATACTTAAAAATGAAGCTGAGGTAACCCAGTTTACCATAGTGCTGGTCAGTGGGGGATTTTAAGCGCCAATACACTAACAAGAGCCCTTTAATTTCTTGGTAAGTGTTGTAAGATTTGGCTTTGAGTTTTGACATGGCTTGTGGTCCCCTAAAGACTTTGAGGATTACCAGGGCCACCCAAGAGCAGCGAGGGCTGAGAGACGAGCGGAATACATGAATTAGCAAAAACCACCCTGTAAAAAAAATCCAAGATACGGATGGAGGCCGAGAATGTGCCACCTAATGAGAGGTCAAAGGTCAAACGAAACATGCAGCATATGACTGCAAGAGATTGTCTCAATTAGTCTCGCTCTTTTTCAGCCTGTTTTAAACTTTAACACAGAACAGTACAGTTATGCTGCTTTAAAATATGAGCTATAGCATGCGAATCAACCAATCTGTGCTAGTGCATATCAGTCTCACAATTATATGAATGAGATTTTTGTTGCTAGAGAGTGAAATCACATTATTAGCATTAGCTGACAGCTTCTGCCCCCTATTGGTCCCAAAATATATAGACAGTGAAACTTAAGTTTGAATGTCTTTACATTAGATTATGAAACAGCACAAGAAAGTGGCACTAATTTAAAAGGAAGTAAAAAAATAAGTTTGTTTTACTCTAAGAATAGTCTATCTGTAAAAATATGTGTATAAAGGAATATTGTATTGATTTTTTGACACACTGTATTAAGTGGTATCCTGAAATTGTTATCTTAAAAGAGCTATTTTCACCTGATTTAAGCCATAAAAATTAAATTGGTGGTATTAATGAATGCATTTAGGTTGATGTCAAATAATATTTTAGACATGAATAAAAGCTGATTTATTTGTTATGATTTTTAGGTTGTCCTTTAGATTGCATAAATTTAACAAAAAAGCTACTGGTCATTTTTTTCCTTTTTTTTAAAAGATAAAACAATAGAAATACTGTTGAAAATACTATTTGGACATTTTCTAGTTAGTCGAATGGTAAAACTTTATTTTAAGTGTCCTTGTGTCAGGATCATGGACTGTCTGTGTCATGTTTTGCCCGTTTCTGTTCCCTTATTTGGTCATGTCCCTGTCCTCGTTTTGTTGATTAGTCATCCCATGCACCTGTGTTTCCCCAATCATCCCCTGTATTTAATTCCCAGTCTGTGCAGTCTGTCTCTGTCGGGTCTACTCGTTGTGTATGTGTGTTTGCTCCAGCGCCCTTTGTGTGGATTTACCCTGTGTTCCTTGGATTAAAGACTTTTGATTGTACTCCTCGTTTCCCTCATATTCCTTCCAACAGCATTCCGTGACAGAAGACCCGACCAAAGACAGTAACCTCCATGTGTTTCCCCTCTGTTTGTTTTTTGTTTTTTCCTCAGTGTTTTCTTTTGTTCCCGTTGTTTCCATGGATCCCCTCTTTCGCCCCGAATTCCTCCTCCTCCTGCTGGAGCAGGGGGATAGATCTCTGGAGGACCATACAAGACTGTTCCGGCTGTTAGCTAGCACCAACAGCTACCTGGACGACCGCGAGCAGAGCGCCGTCGTCCGAGGATGGTCCTCGAGAGGATTTTGTTGCCTTCGTGGAGTGGACACTGGCGAGAAACGGATCGCCATCCTACCCCGTGGATGATCTCGTCAGATCCACTCCAGACCCAGAGCCCAACCCACCATCTCCCCGCGATGCGGAGCATCAGCCCGAGCCCACCGTTGACGGAGAGCCATTTCCCGCCGCAATCAGCGAGCCAGCACAAAGCCGAGCGACTGAGCAAAGGATCGCCCCGGACGTAGAGCTGTATACGTCAGACCAGGTGCGAGAGCCGGTGATAATGCCCGTCACAAGGGAGAAAGCCGCGGATGGTGTGAGCGCGGAGAGGAGCTCTGCCCCCTGCACCGCGGCTGAGGGGGAGCTGAGTATGGCGCGGCGAATGTGCCACACTGAAGAAGAAAGGGCTCCAGTCCCCGAATCCAGTCCAGAGGGCCCTCCAGTGCCCACTCCTCAAAAGCGCCCCGAAGTGTCCGCTCCTCCAGAGTGCCATCCTGTTCCCGTGTTCAGCCTAGAGGGGGCTCCCGATCCATAGTTTAGCCCTGAATGCCTGGAGGCTCACAAATTCCTGCCCTCTCACCCGCTCCTGCCTCCTCCACCGCTGTCGTCTGGCAGCCCCTCTGCTCGCCCTCAACCCACCATCAATACGGTGCGAGGGCCGCGGGTCTGCCATCCTCCAGCGTCGCCATGGCTGGAGAATCCCTCACCTCCTCCGAGGCCCGGACTCCGCCTTGCCCCGTAGACCCAGCGGCTCCTAGCTCCCTCGCCTCTACCGTCACCCATCAATCCACCAGCTCCACCGCTCCGCAGCCATTCCTCCTCCATGGCTCCTCCCTCCATTGGCTCCACCGTGGGTCGCCATTATGGCTGTGGCCTGGGTCCAGCTGGGCTCCTCCTGCTCCAAGCCACTCCTGTCTCCTCCCTGGCTCCTCCCTCTGTGTCATGTTTTGCCCCTGTTTCTGTTCCCTTATTTGGTCATGTCCCTGTCCTCGTTTTGTTGATTAGTCATCCCATGCACCTGTGTTTCCCCAATCATCCCCTGTATTTAAGTCCCAGTCTGTGCAGTCTGTCTCTGTCAGGTCTACTCGTTGTGTATGTGTGTTTGCTCCAGCGCCCTTTGTGTGGATTACCCTGTGTTCCTTGGATTAAAGACTTTTGATTGTACTCCTCATTTCCCTCGTACTCCCTCCAACAGCGTACCGTGACACCTTGTTACACATGTTACATGTACTTACTATTATAATAACAATAAATTATGCATAATTACATGCAACTAACCATAAACCAAACCCTCATCCTAACCCTAACCATACAGTAAGTACATGAAGTGAATTAATATTACTCAGTACTTATATGTATATTATTATGTAATTACACTGTGACAAGGACACCTTAAAATAAAGTGTAACCCCCAAAAAAAGAATTATTTTTAGGCATTCAACCTGAGAATGGATCACTTATTAAATGCCAAAAAGTACAAACTTTACCAGAAAACTATAATTAGAAATGTGTAAACAAATTCAAAATAATCAATGTTTACTATTAACATATGCGTAATAAGTGTTCGTCTCGTGGCACATGTGCTGCGTATGCTTGCTTACAGGCCGATTCAAGCTCATCATCCGAGTGTCTATGGTTCAGTGGGCTGATGGCCTTTATTCTCACCAATCAAATTACATCCATAAATCCATTCCTGTTATTGAGGCTCCACTCTTCAAAATCCAATAGCCACTTCACTCTCATCTCTGTCCCTCTCTTCCTCTTTGGGTGCTGATGAATATAAACAGCTTAGACTGGAGGAGAGCAAGTGTTAGCTGCGATTTTAGTGTTTAGTGCTCTGAGGGGTTTAAACAGTAAGTTGCATTGGCATAAAGAGGAGGAGACGGATCACTTACAGAAAAACGGGAGAAATCACAGCATATGGCGGAGTCTTCAATCAGATTCTCTTTGTTAAAAGAGTTAATTGGCTTTTTGATGCAGAAGAATATATATGTATTATTGATTTGCTTGTTTTTCAAAATAACTGGGGTCAGTAAGATTTCTTTTAAGAAAAAAATACATTTATTCAGCAAGTATGCATTGAATTGATTAAAAGTGTAATCAGTTTCAAATAAATGCTGTTCTTTTTAACTTTTTATTGATAAAAAAATCCAGTTTATGTAAATTGTCATGGTTTCCCCTAAAATATAAAACTGTTTTCAACATTAATAATAATAAGAAATGTTTCTTGAGCAGTAAATCAGCATATTAGAATGTTTTCTGAAGGATCATGCGACACTGAAGACTGGAGTAATGATGCTGAAAATTCAGCTTGCATTTTAAAATTCAATTACATTTGAAAATACATTCAAATAAAAATCAGTTATGTTAAATTGTAATAATATTTTGCAATATTACTGTCTTTACTGTATTTTTGGTCAAATAAATTCAGCCTGGGTGAACATAAAAGCCATCATTCTGAAACATTTAAAAAATCTTACCAAATATGTATAACTTTTAATTATTAAAGTTTATAAATATTATAAAATGTATTTATAAAAAATAAATTAATAAATTATAAAAAAAAGTTTATAATTTTTTTTATATATAATTACATATTTATAAACTAAAAGGTTCTAAGCCTTGAACTAAGTTTCCATCCAAGATGAATCACAACATAATCTCCAAAGCAAAGAAAAACATTTTTGAAAAAAGACAAAAGTAAAATATTGCATATTTAAAATTGTGAACACATACTCTTCTAATGAAGCTACGTGGATGACATAAATGAATCAAAATTGTGAATGACATAAATTAATGAAAAACAAACAACTGGAGTTTGATGAAAGATCAACTTATGGCATTTACAACTCTTCATGAAACTGGACAGCCATTGCCAAACTTATTAAAAGTTATTTATGCTTCAAGGATAACAGCTTTTTCCAATGTTACTTAAGATTTTGGCTATTAAATATGATTTTCAATGTGTTTTGGCCTAGTTTAACATCTGTTATAAATTTAGGCATATCAAGAATTTGTTTACAGAGAGCATATGACTTACTAGATAAGTCTATTCTAACAAATTACAAATCATAATGGCCATTAAAGCTCCTAAAGTCGCAAAAGTAAATAAAACCTCACGAGCGGCAGGTGCAACCCAACCCAGGTTTGGTTCGGAGGCAAGCAGTGCACGAGTGCTTCTAATTAAAAAGTGTTAACGGTTAAAGTCGCGAGCAGAAATGCAATCTAAACTAGCTGTGGAGCGGAGGGGAGGAGCCGGAGTTAATCCGGGGCCCTGGGCCTCTCTCTCTCTCACAGATCCTTGGCCTCAAGAGGTGTATTGATCCTTGGGGTGAGATACAGAGAGGCCTGGGTCTGACCATCCCCACAAAGCCAGAGGTCCACACACACACACACACCTGTGAGCGAATGTGTGTGTGTGTGTGTGTGTAGCAGCGCTAAGCCTAGATTAAGCTAAAGTTACCCGTCTCTCTCCCCTCTTGCCATGTCATTCAAACCCTCAATAGTTCTATGGCCACACGGCACACACAAAGCCCCTTTCTGGGCCGTCCTCAGCAGCGCCATCAGCTCTCAAACATCAAACACAGGGGATTATGGGATTGCGAGAAGTCCCGAGGGCGGAAAAAGAGACAAAATGGAGTTTTCCGAGGGAACCCCTTGGCCCGAGCGTCTTCTCTCAGGAGATTACTCTACAATTTGTTTCCTTTTATTCCGCCATTTTGTCGGACCTGAACTGCGCTAGCACGGCCGTACTGTAATCCCTGCGCTATGACAGATTACACACGGCTTTGTCAACGTGTCTAATAGCTGACTGTGAGGGAATTGCGAGGTCTTAAAGCACTTAACTCTTTAAGAAGGTTCACCTACACCTGATGCATGAGCACAATCATGCGGCCAGATCCACGTCGTGAGTCACGCTTGCTTTGTGATTCACTACTAATGAATCAGCAGAGAGTCCTATTCAAGCCCAGATGGAATTTGTTGACTTTCTGGGTATTTTCTGAGCTATTTTTGGGGGGAAAGGTAAAATGAAGCATAGTAACATGGTAAAATGTAGTAAGTGGAGGAAACCTTTTTCAGGAGTCTTCCTGCTTTCTGCACAAGCTTAATTCAAATGGGCCTTGTCATATGCAAATACTATTCATTTATGGATCATGGAATGAGCTGGTGTCGTTGCATGTTTGTCCTTGGGACAGTCTGACCTCTGTGTGAAAGTGCCTCCTGAGAAGAACATGAGATGTGACATTCACTTAATTGTCCTTGATGTCAAATAAAGAGGAGAGCAATGACAGATCCGTTGGAAGGATAACCACTAACGATGCACAGCCTTGCACAAAAAACCTGGGCAACTCCAATAAAATAAAAAAAAATAAAAAATACTAGCTCATATTTTAGCACTAAAATAAAAAAAAAAGAAATATGAATGCCATACTATTATTTAAATTGTTAAGTATTTAAATGCTATGATGATTTGTTTTACTGCCTTTAATACTACATTATTTTTTAGTAATGTTTACTGTATCACAGTAAATGACAGAAAGAGAATAACCATGGAGATCAATAGAAACTACAAATGTAAAATGTCAGAAGGGAAAATTGGGGAAAAATAAATAACTGTAAATAAATAATTGTTCAAAATGTGATAATGAAATAAAATATTCTTTATGTAAAATATGACTTCTTATTTTTATTATTATTTACTATTTTATTCATCTTAGTATTGTTTTTTAATGTACAGAAAACAAAAAAAAATGTCAGAATGTATTACAGTAATGAGAATAATAATAATAATATTATTTCTTATTTGTATTATTATAATTTCTTTATTATTTTCTTCTTCTTCTTCTTCTTCTTATTTAAAATGTGGCCTGTAGAATCACAATGGAGAATAATTACAAATAAACTGAAAAGTAAAATGTCAGAATACATTATAGTAATGAGAACTTGGGGAAATGTGCTAAACTGTCATTAAAATAATGTGGAAAGAAAGAAAGAAAGAAAGAAAGAAAGAAAGAAAGAAAGAAAGAAAGAAAGAAAGAAAGAAAGAAAGAAAGAAAGAAAGAAAGAAAGAAAGAAAGAAAGAAAGAAAGAAAGAAAGAAAGAAAGAAAGAAAGAAAGAAAGAAAGAAAGAAAGAAAGAATTTGGGGTGAGATGTAACCCGTATGACTGTAGAGTAATGTTTTGGTCCAAACATTCTGGCAGTTCAAGATAAAGATTGTCATCAAAAGTTTCGCAAAACCGACATTGACTGAAATAAATCATAAGTTTTAGCATATCAGAGTCTACTATAACAAAAGAGCGTATGCTATCATTTACGGCTCTCATCCATCGGTGGGATGACCTTAGTTTGAATAAAGTCAGAGCGGATTAAGAGGAGGATGTGGGGTGGGGGTGTCTCCATGGCAACAGCAGGTCCAGTCTGGGAGGAAGGTTCAAAGAGTAACAGATGCTGTCTTTGTGGGACATGCGTGGAGGGTGGAGACCTTCTCCACTTTAGGGGCCAATGATCATATGTCTGCTCGAAGAAAGTGTAACGTATCGTTTCATCAGAAAGCCAGAGAAAACTGGGCCCCTAAGCATCATTTTGAGAGCTCAAATATACATAAACATAAACTTACTGTTGTATTCATCCTATAGCAAAATATTCGTACCCTCACATCACTAAAACACAAGTCATTGTAGACTCAAACACTAGAGTTTTTTTTTAAGTTTTTTTTTTTTGGCTAATAGTAAAACAACAAGGATTTGGTACATCCATAAGCGTCACCAACTCAGCAGTGTTTCGTTACTGAATGAATCGGTTTTTAAAGGTGCCATAGAATGGAAAACTGTATGTAGCCTATCTTGGCATAGCTGAATAATAACAGTTCTGTACATGGAAATGACATACCGTGAGCCTCAAACACCATTGTTTCCTCCTTCTTATGTAAATCTCGTCACAGAAAAAAAATAACGCGAGCCACTAAAGGGACATGGTACTGGCGCTGTAGTTTACACATCTCACCTGCGATCGCAAATCTCGAAAGTGAAAGTAAAACGCGATCGTGCATTCGAAACGCAATGCCCCGCATATCAATAGCAGCTCCCTGATGTCCGCATTTTATATACAGTATAATTACCCAATGATATAACTGCGAGAGAAAGTATTGAAATATATATTTTCCCTGTGTTTCCTTCCTGCTGTGTGAGCTACTGAAATGAGCCGCACTGTGAAACAGCCAATCAGAATAGAGCTCAACATTGAGCCAATCAGAGTAGAGCTCAACATTGAGCCGCACTGTGAAACAGCCAATCAGAATAGAGCTCAACATTGAGCCGCGCTGTGAAACAGCCAATCAGAGTAGAGCTCAACATTGAGCCGCGCTGTGAAACAGCCAATCAGAGTAGAGCTCAACATTGAGCCGCGCTGTGAAACGGCCAATCAGAGCAGAGCTCAACATTGTGCTGCGCTGTGAAACAGCCAATCAGAGTAGAGCTCAACATTGAGTCGCACTGTGAAACAGCCAATCAGAGCAGAGCTCAGCATTATTATTCATGACCCTTCCAAGGTAAAAACAGACCATTTCATTCTAGGGACAAATCCTAGGTTTGTAAATGGACATGTAAAACTGTTTCTGGAGATTTTCTGACCTTACCTAAGCCACATACCTTCTATGTAGATATCAGAGAACAATTAAAAATATTGTATCAATGCATTCTATGGCACCTTTAACTAATCGAGTGAGCCAGTGACTTAATGATCTTGCTTCATTTATGACTGAATCAGCCATTTGAACGAATCAGTTGTATGAACAGCTGAATTACTCATTCATTAGTAATGACAGCCTACATCAAAATGACAGTTTTTGATGATTTCAATTGCTGAGCAGAGGCATATCTTAGTGTTTTCAATCTTTTTAATGGTAGAGAAAAAGTACTGAAAAAATATGAAAGCATTTTAATTGTGTGAGGCACTGGAGACAAATCCAAAAACTTTCATTTTAGAGTGCAAATAAAATACTACTATTAGAATAGAATAGAATAGAATTGTGGGAGTTGACAGCTTTTACAAAATAGCGACTGGACTAAATCATAATAGTGACACCTAGCGGTGAACATGCGATACGACATTAATCTAAATAAACTGATATAACGCAAACAGAATGAAGCTGTCTATCTAATATAACATGAATGCAGACGGATTTTGCAGTCAGTCCATACCTCAGAACAATAGGCTACAAACTGTGGGAGTGGAGTCCTTCATGATGGTCTTGAGGAGATGGCGTTGGCACAGCAAGTCGTTTTTATTTATCAACGAACTACTAATTATTAAGTTTCAGTAGATGATTTTGACAAGCCGACGCCTTTAATTTGCACGATGGACTCTGGGTTTACTTCACAGCTTACCGTCCGTTCAAAAAGTTGATAAAATCCAAAGGACTGGTGAAAGTTTCACACACGGGAACATAGATGATATATCATAGATGCTTATACTAAGAGTTGTTGGATCTGTCATTACAAACAGGTAGAGAAATATAGGCCACAATGTTTATAAAGTAGAGACTCGCCTAATCAGAAATGTGATAACAGTGACGCCTGCTGGTGAACCTGTGTTAATTATATATGTGACCCTGGACCACAAAACGAGTCATAAGGGTCAGGTTTTTTAAAGCTGAATAAATAAGCTTTCTATTGGTGTATGGTTTGTTAGGATAATATAACAATATTTGGCCGAGATACAACTATTTGAAAATCTGGAGAAAAAAAAAAGAAAAAAAATCCAAATATTGAGAAAATCGCCTTTAAAGTTGTCAAAATGAAGTTCTTAGCAATGCATATTACTAATCAAAAATTAAGTTTTAATATATTTACAGTAGGAAATTTACAAAATATCTGCATGGAACATGATCTTTACTTAATATCCTAATGATTTTTGGCATAAAAGAAAAATGGATAATGTTGACCCATACAATGTATATTTGGCTATTGCTACAAATATACCCCAGCGACTTAAGACTGCTTTTGTGCTCCAGAGTCATATATATATATATATATATATACACCTACCAATTACAACAATATTCCCAAACGTGTGTGTTTTGTTTGAAATTGTTTGTTTACTAACAAGACAAAGAGTAAACACCTAGAATATTACCTAATGAATTTTTTAATTATTTACATTTCAAAAAGTCATTAGGTAATATTACAGGTGTTTCTTCTTTTCTTCTTTTTTTAAAACCAAAAAAAAATAATTTGTATTATATTATATTATTGTATTTTTTTACTTAATTGTGATGTTGTGGAAAGAAAATAACTCAATATGATTTCCATTTTTAAGAGAGAAAAAGCAGCGAGCTTTTCATCCATTATATTTGGTGATAGGACATGAATGAATTTCCTTCGAAGAGATCAAGTATAGTTCTTATTTTTACTGGAGTTTTTAAGGAGCATTGGCGCCATCTAGCGGTGCTAGAGAGAAGCGCGTGCCTCCTGCTGCCACCCGCCACAGGAAGATTCAACTTGAGATTCGGATGCGCTTGGAAGGCGTGGTTTTATCTCCCTGACACGCGCCTAACATTCTTTCATTGATAATCCGTCGAGCGCACCAGCTAGTGCACGAGCAGCGCATCAGTAGCGCACTAATCAAACGCAAAATGATATGAGACGGACGCGCACGCACCAGGTAGGATTTTTATGCCCGTGTATTCTTATCTGCAGCTCCTACAGGGATACATCACAGTGGGGAATTTGCCAACAAGGTCAAGTTATGAGATCTCTATAGGAGGCAAGGATTTGTAGGCTATATAAATGGGTGGGTTCAGCATTTTTTGGGGGGGGGGAAATTTAAATGTTTTTAAAATATTTTTTCTTAAATATTTTTTAAATGGTAGGTGTGATTGACAAATACTCACATTTAAGAGATCTAAACCAATTAATATAGGCTTAATTAATTTATCATACTAATGCATGGTGCTATTTGGACTTTGTCTGGCTTTTGTCCTACTGCATGTGTGTGTAGGTCAGGTTTTGCCTGTATTACAGGGGATAAAATGCACCCACAAAGATAGAAAAACCTGAAATCAGCTATGCTGTGGCCAGTGAAACTATATATATATATATATATATATATATATATATATATATATATGTGTGTGTGTGTGTGTGTGTGTGTGTGTG
>NW_015505362.1:651662-654000 GCF_001515645.1 Sinocyclocheilus grahami
ATATATATATATGTGTGTGTGTGTGTGTGTGTGTGTGTGTGTATATTTAAATCAAAATGTAGAATGCAAAATGTTTGGGTAGGGGATTGAATAGCATTTAAAGGTAGAAAATTGAATATCATTAGTTCACTGTGTGTGTGTGTGTGTGTGCACTCGTAACCCAATTTAAAGATGAGTTTGCTAGTGTTTGCAAATGAAACGTGAGTATCTCTTTGTAAATTACTGCATGCATTGCAATCTGTCGTCTTATTTACAGCCCCAATCAATATGCATGACTGCATCCTGTTAAAATGGATTCTTTTAGGGTCATTTGTGTAGTCTTTTGTTAACCAGCTCCTTGCAGAGATACTTATGAAGATGCATTTCCCTGCCTGAAGTCTGGATGCATTTATGTTCTTGTGAAATATCTGCTGGATATAGAAATGAACATTTTAATATGTGATGCCAGAACGTAATAATATTTGATAGTGTGTTCCCCACCCCCATCCTCCTGCAGATGTGAGTGTCCTCCGAACGGCTCTCATCAATGACAGGTCACGATTTGAGACTCAATTGACTTTCATGCTTTTGTCAGGCAATTAGAGTGTTTCTGCAGTGGCCAGTGAATCGCACCGGCTCAGTGTTTTGTTATTTATTTATTTATTTATTTAGTGTGTGTGAGTGTGTGTGTGTGTGTGTGTGTGTGTGTGTGTGTAATATGGCGCACAGAAAGGAAGGAAAAGGAAAGAAATTTAAAATGCCATACCCACCATATAATTATACAAACTACACCAAAAGCACTTTCTTCAGCAGACATAACTGCTTTGTTCATATGCATATTCTTCTAGGCATGGTAAAATATTAGTATTTGCATGGAAAAACATAGTGGGTTTGTCATTGGGTAATGGCTATAGACTGTAAAAAAAAATTTTTTTTCGTAGTTTAAATAAAACAGACTATTGGAGCATGTTTTTCAATCAAATACTATTTCAGTTCTACACTGAAAACAAAATTGGTGATGAAACAACTTTCACAGAAATTGCTAGTACATTTCACAAATAATTACAAAGAAACGGCAAGTAACATGTTGAATTAAACATGAAATATTGAAATAGTGTGACTCCGGTGATCTTTAATTAAAACTTTGAAAAAGCAGTGACTTCAAACTTTCATGTTCAATTCCATGTTTTACTGTTTCTTTGTAATTATTACGGCAATTTGTGAAATTTACTAGAATTTCCGAAGTCTATCATATTTTCTTAGTAAATCCTACACCATTTATTTATGTATTTATTTAGTGTACCAGAAGCAGGGTGTCCAATGGTCAATATAATTGCTGATATGTACATAAAAGGTGTCGATTGATTTGTAACTGTTATGTACACTAAAAATTCCTTTTGTTAATCAGCCATGTGGACATAATTACTGGCCGATATTGATAATCTCAAAATGGTCTAATATTAGCTGATTAATCTATCTTTTGGTCTTATATTTGTGTATAAACAAAGCATTCTTAGTGATATAGTATGATGATTATTATTGTGATAGTAAAAAGTAGCTGTTGTTTTATGATGCTTGATGATACGTCTGCATGCTCTGAATACTATAAAACCCTAAATGTGTTTGTACTGTATGCTTTTGCATTGAGTCTATGGCTTCATTGGTGAAACTAACTGATCTTTACCGTGAATCAACTGTGGTTTGAGTTTGACTGTCAGATTTCCATTTTTGAGGCTCCTCGGGGCTATTTGATTTGCTAAGGTCAAACACAGAATAATTGCTCACCAGCTCCTCAGAATAAAGAATGATACAGAATATGGTAAAATGAATTCAAATACTGACTTTATATGTCCTAGTGAAATGATCATAAAATATATTGCTAATTATCACAGTATATTGCTTTGATAGTGTAATTGCTTTATTGCTTGATTATAATAAACTTTCAAATCTGATAGTAGACTAAATGTCGTAGCATATTGAGAAAAAGTGTTGTTGTTATCAGTTATGCTGACTGCAGTGTATTTCTGTTGTGTTTGAAGTAATTATGCCAACAAACTACCTTTAGGACCCACAAGTCATTTTCTAATGAATAGGAGTATGGAGCATCACATAGCAATGAAAATCTCTGGGATATTTTGAATATTCCCAATGTACTGAATGTTAATTTAATTCGGCAGACTAGATACATAATCTGTCCTCCTGAATATTTAATATTTAATATTTAATGCATATATGTCATAAAACTGTCTATTTTATATTATAATTTTCAAAGAATATATATATATTTTTTACCAATTTTATTTACAGTTAATTAAATTGTATTTAATTTATTAGGAAAAACTATTATATATATATATAT
>NW_015505362.1:654112-666824 GCF_001515645.1 Sinocyclocheilus grahami
TTTTAAAAAAAAAAATATATATATATATATATATATATATATATATATATATATATATATATATATATATATTCGTATGTATATGTTTATTTATTTTTGTACCATGTTTTTGTGCCATGTTGTCTTTATATTTGTGTTGGTAGTTTTTTTTTTTTTTTTTACAATAAATGTGCATGTGACAAACACAAAATTAAGCATTTTTCTAAATAATTTATAAGCCTGTGTTGCACAGAGTAATTGATGTCACAAAAACGTTTTTTCTATTGATGTACCGCTTGACTGAACAAGTAAAGGATGACACTGCTACGAGTAATGGCTTATGATGGATTAGTTATACTTTTTGTTTCATTTTAGTGGAACTACCTATTGAGCTGTTCCATACAGTTATAAATAACCTCAAACGTTTATAATAAAATCACTGGAACACTTTCCTATTATTCGTTCTTATTATATTTTGTTTGTTTCTTGTGTTCCCTCATAACTGTGTATATGGTTTGCAGATGAATGGCAGATCCCAACACAGTTCGTTCATAATGATCATAAGAAGACAGCCATCTCCTCTTGTGTATCTAAAACTATTTTTATCTGTCTGCTCTAGGGAAGCCTTGGAGGGGACAATATCAGGCTTTCAGGAGGGATCAAAACTGAGTTTGGAATATTTTGACTTTGGATTTTCATCACAAAAAGGGATTCAACATGGAAAATGTACCAAACCCCAAAAGGACTGTTACTGTCCAGATGATGCCGCAGCTCACCAATATAGATGTGCTGGGAAATAAAGAGTTAAATGCTAACTGGGACATTGAGACAAAGTTAACCTTAAATCAGGATTGTTCCTCTGGCCAAAAAACGAAACCAGATCAGGATAATATGCACCTCAAGTCCTCCGTCAAAGATTTCCACACCACTCTTCTTGGAGGGACTGTCCTTGAAGACAAAAACGTGTCATCCCGTGACAGCGAAGATCACAAGCAACCTCAAAATAGTCACACAAACATGATGACGACAGGTCAGTGTGCCAGGAACGCTGAAGGTAGAAAAACTGAACGTGACACGAATTCGAATTTGAAAACTGTCCTTTCAAAATCCGGCCCATCGTCTACAGCTACACACAACAAGGAGAAAAATGGCAATAGTACAACAAAGACACTTGAAAATGAACTACATGAGCCCAAAGCACAGAGCAAAGCATCAGTAGTTGAAGAAACTAGTGCAATCAAAGAGACACTTCACAATCAAATGCCAAGCCAGGCTCTGGCTTCCCTTCAGAAGGATTCATCTCCCAGAGCCAACAACGCAATCAAAGACATGCCACTTTTATCCCAATCAAAAGATGCAGGTTGTACCACCAGCAGTAACCCATCTGAACTGGTATCCACCACCAATGCTCCTAAAACCAATCCCTCTCAAGTTGCAACAACCGAAACATCTCAACCAGCACCTGGGACAAGTATTAAGACCCCACAACTACACAAGATCGATCATACACCCACTAAAGAGGACAATTGTATCAACGATTTCATGAAGAAGGATTTTAAACCAACAGGAACCTCTCAAGACATTTCTTCTGGACATCCAATGGAGTCTTCAACTAACAATGCAAGTCACATGGAAGTGATTGATGAAGAGGTCCAAACGCAAGGAGCTTCTCCTGAAGAGCAGAAGCCGGTCCACTGCAAACTCTATCGAGAGGCATCTACCATGACTTCAGCCATCCAGTTAGGCAACCGACCCAGCATGCAACGGCATGACGCGGAGGTGCAGGCGGTGGCTACAGTCTGCAGTCAATCTACAGCCACTAGCCCAAGTCTTCTATCTCTACAACCCCATCAGAGATCAGGTGGCCTGCTACCTGAGGAGACTGACAGTATAGCAGTGGTCGTTGAGGTGAAAACCACCTCAGAGGTTTATTGCAACACACCATCTGTTGTTTCATCCAGTACAAAGCCTCCACAGTCTGGCACAGTGATGGTGCATGTAGATGCTGACCTTCAGAAAGAGTCCAAGCTCGGGGCCAAGCCTAAAGAGCCTCTACACAACAGCCAAAGAGGATTTTCACCACTTCAACCGGTTTATCAGATCAATATCGAGACCTGCAGCCAAACCAAACAATCAAACGAGACTACCTGTCACCTTCAGAGCCAAGGTTCACCTGCATCTGGTCCTCATAATGTGGCCTGTGTGCAGGAACCCATCGCAGCATCTAATCAGGCCTGCAAGGATCTGCAAGAAAAATCGGCCAAGCCTCCTGCATCTAAATCCAAGCTGCCTAAGGAGGCAGGATCTGCAAAACCTCCAAAGGACATCACAACGGCTACTCCTCCAACATCAAGCTCCACACCTCAGAGCAAAAAGACAAACCGGCAAAAGCAGGGTGCGTCCAAGCTGCAGCCTGAGAAAGATGACCAAGAGGCCAAGCAGTCAAAGAAGAGTGTGCATGACGTCGTGTGGGACGAGCAGGGTATGACGTGGGAGGTATATGGAGCGTCGGTAGATCTCGAGTCGCTGGGTTTTGCCATTCAAAGTCACCTGCAGTGTAAAATCAAGGAGCATGATAAGAAGATCATCGCCCAGACGGTTCTCAGAAAATCCTTGTCTTCGCCTCCCGGCAAGAAAAACAAGAGAAGGCAGGTTAACATCAACTTCAGGTCCATGTTTCAAAATGTTCGCCGACCCAACTGTTGCTCGCGGCAGTCAGTGCTAGAATGAAAGACGTTTGGTTGTCATTGATGTGATCTTCCATGAGACTGCGCAAAGCATGTTGGGAGATTCCTCTCATTTGATTTTTGAGGAGTTTGTTAAATATAGAAACTAATGGTGATTTGAGTGTTATGTGGAGAACATATCTTTAATCTTAAAGAAAATATTTTTAGAAAAAGATGAAATTATTTATGATGATAGTAAAGCTGTAATGGTGTTTAGAGTGCAATGGCAATAATTATAATTAATATAATAATAGTAATGATAATATGTAGTAATCTGCATGTGTATTAGTTCAGAATGGCAGTCTTCTAACTACCCAAGATTATGCACTGTACTGACAAGCAGATGTATGCATATAACCTTTTTAACTGACTTTGTTTAGTTGAATATCTTTGTAAACTTTCCAAGTAGTAGATATTTCTTTTGCATAATTTTATTTGTAACATAATGTTGATTTAGTGAATATTTCAACTTTTTTAAATTTAATTTAGAAAAATAGGCAAGAGTTTCCCGATGCTTGTTGCCATAATTGATGTAAACTGAGCCCGTTTCTGTTCAAGAGTCCAACATTGATGTTACCATGATTTTATATTAAAATGAGAAAAAAGCAGTTACTGTGTTTACAGCAATCAGTGCGGTTCATGAGTGTTGGTTAGCAAGCATTTCACAGCAGTGTCTTATTCCATCAAAATTAGCATACTGTATATTATATCGCTCACATTAATCTGGAAATAATGATGCTAATGAGACACTTAAAGATACATCTGGGATTATTTTGGGGGTTTAAACATCTGTTACATGAGTTAGATCTCATGTGTATGTCATTTGCAAATGTTGTATAATAAAAACAAATGTATAACAGTCCAATTTACATAATTTAAGAACTGGCCTTCACTTGGCACTATACAGATAAATATAAAGAAATGCACAAACCTTCTCTATTATTCATACCATAATTAAGACTGCTAATAGATTCCCTCCGGATCTCAGATCTGAACTCGCTGTCACCCTGCTGGAGTTCTGGGTGGTTATTAGTGCATTGCTGTATGGTTGCTATATGGTTTTTATGGGTGGTTGCTTACTGGGCCAAATCAAAACACACCACACCAGTTCTCTGTGGTCTTCTGGTTTCCAGATATGACTTGGGTCTTTCTGTTAAAGCCGGTATATGGTATTATTTTCACTGGTTTTATCAAAATTTGCTTTCTTAAAATCCCAAAATCGCTTCAAGTCAAAGCTAATTATCTAAGGTAAAGTTCAAGTACAAATGGTATTAATTATGTACGTACGTTTAGTAAATAATATATAACCCCTATGAGAAACAGTAATGATTATGTGCTCTTATTAAGAGTTAAATAGGAATTATGTATTTTGTGCTGATGTGTTAAAGCATCTGTATGTATAAGTGATTTTTTGTAATCATTGTCCTGTGCATGACTGAATGTTTTGTGTTTACAGGATGCATTTACAAAATATATGCATAAAAACCATACATTTATTAGGTTATGTGGAATCAACATAGTTTCAGGTCCTACTGTATGCAACCAAACGCAATGCCTCATTTACTGCAGGGAATTCTGCAGTTCTCGTAACTGCAAACCCAGCAAGTTCTCATGCATTTACAGTACATACCGTAGTCTATTCCCCTGCATCACTGTATGAAGCTCTCTTTGGGGCCAGCAGCAGCAGCAGGAGATTACATCAGAGTTTCTTCCCGGTTGTCTGATCAGTTTTGCATCAGCTGCCGTCTCGATCACAGCTCCCTTTTGTTTACCTGCTGCTGCTGCATTAAATAATTGGAAGAGCTCCAGCGCTTCCTCTCATGGCGGTGCTCCCTGCGGAATATTTGCCCTACATATGTTTGTGACACACAAACACACACACACACCTTGATTTACTCTCGCTGTCCTTCTCCTATACTGTACCTCCCTCTGGTTTGGTCTATACTGTATGTATACAGCACTATGCATGAACATGGTACAACTTGATGTCACATACTTGTATTATAAAGCATCATAGGCACAGAACAGAAACCTTGTTTTTGTTGTAATAACTTTTATCTAACATAAAATTAACGTACCATGAATGATAGCTAATTACATAAAATGTCTGAATCCCTTGGAGCTTATTTTCATAATTGCACAAAACAACAGTTCTGTAAGCTTTATTTAGAATGCCTTATAATTAAACTGTTAACAATATATATACAAATATATAATTCAACAATAATTTAAAAAAAATTAACCACAGTTATAATACATTTTAATTTTTATAACAATTTTTTTACCTATTAAATACCTACTTATTGTGATATTCAAAAGTCTGGGACTACTAGAAATAAGTGTGTGTGTGTGTGTGTGTGTGTGTGTGGTTACGGTATATACAATAAATAAATAATACAAATTAATTACTGAAATAATTAATTTGTATTATTTATTTACTGTATATACTGTAAATAGACGTGGCATAATAACAATTTAGTGCATGGATGATTTCAATGTGAGAGGAAATCCATCAAATGTTCAAGATTTGACGTTAAATGGCACTAATCTTTACAGCATTCTTGATTAACTCCATCTCATGCGATGATCCTGTCTGCTATTTCTAAACTACAATATTAAAAACATGCTGCATTAAAAATATTACTGAAATACTGAACGCCGGATAAAGAAGTTACAGTCTTTATATGAGATACATGGGCATTCTGGTTATGTGATGACAGCACTGTCACTTCCTATTAGCCACAATTTGTGAGAGGTACTTTGAGAATATTCAGTCTCCTCATCGGCTCATATTAAATGTTAAATAAAAAATGTGCAAATAGCTGTAGGGTGACAGACCATCATCTTCTATACGCACCTGATCTCATGCTGAGACGCCGCCTGCCCTTCACTCTCCTCCTCGTCTTAATTAAATCCTGACAATATGGCGCTCTTCACTGACAGCTTCGGCTCCCAGCTAACAGTGACGTCCAAATCAGGTGTCAGTAATTCTACATTGTACCCCACATATGTCTCTATGGCAGGTGATATTGACATAATGTTACATATAATACATACACTGATCAGCCACAAGATTAAAACCACTGAATAACATTGATTATATTGTTACAATGGCACCTGTCAAAGGGTGGGATATATTACGCAGCAAGTGAACAGTCAGTTCTTTTGTAAACAGGAAAAATGGCTAGATGACTGGTTCAGAGCATCTCCAAAATGGCAAGTCCATTTCCCTGTATGCAGTGGTAATATCTACCAAAATTGGTGCAAGGAAGGACAACCGGTAAACCAGCGTCAAGGTTATGGGCGCCCAAGATCACACAGAAGAGCTACTGTAGTTCAAATTGCTAAAAAATGTAATGCTGTTCATGCTAGAAAGGTGTCAGAACACACAGTGCATTGCAGTTTGCCGGAGCTGCGTAGCCGCAGTGTTTTGCTCTGGGCAATGTTCTGCTGAAAAACCTTGGATCTTAGAATTCATATGGATGTTACTTTGACACGTACCATCTACCTAAAGATTATTGCAGACCATGTACTCCTACGGTGATCCAGTAGTGCACAACACAATGAAATTTCCACAACACAATGGAAACAAGCCGCAACATAATGAAATTAGCACAGCACAACAGAAACAAGTCGCAACACAACAGAAACAAGCCAAAACAAGCCACAACACAACGAAATGAGCACAACACAATGGAAACAAGCCGCAAAACAACGAAATTAGCACAGCACAACAGAAAAAAGTCGCAACACAACAGAAACAAGCCAAAGCAAGCCACAACACAACGAAATTAACACAGCACAATGAAAACAAGTTGCAACACAATGAAATTAGCGCATCACAACAGAAACAAGTCGTAACAACAGAAACAAGCCAAAGCAAGCCACAACACAACGAAATTAACACAACACAATGGAAACAAGCCGCAACAAAACGAAATTAGCACAGCACAACAGAAAAAAGTCGCAACACAACAGAAACAAGCCAAAGCAAGCCACAACACAACGAAATTAACACAACACAATGGAAACAAGTTGCAACACAATGAAATTAGCACAACACAACGGAAACAAGCCGCAACACAACGAAATTAGCACAGCACAACAGAAAAAAGTCGCAACACAACAGAAACAAGCCAAAGCAAGCCACAACACAACGAAATTAACACAACACAATGGAAACAAGTTGCAACACAATGAAATTAGCACAACACAACGGAAACAAGCCGCAACACAACGAAATTAGCACAGCACAACAGAAAAAAGTCGCAACACAACAGAAACAAGCCAAAGCAAGCCACAACACAACGAAATTAACACAACACAATGGAAACAAGTTGCAACACAATGAAATTAGCACAACACAACGGAAACAAGCCGCAACACAACGAAATTAGCACAGCACAACAGAAAAAAGTCGCAACACAACAGAAACAAGCCAAAGCAAGCCACAACACAACGAAATTAACACAACACAATGGAAACAAGTTGCAACACAATGAAATTAGCACAACACAACGGAAACAAGCCGCAACACAACGAAATTAGCACAGCACAACAGAAAAAAGTCGCAACACAACAGAAACAAGCCAAAGCAAGCCACAACACAACGAAATTAACACAACACAATGGAAACAAGTTGCAACACAATGAAATTAGCACAACACAACGGAAACAAGCCGCAACACAACGAAATTAGCACAGCACAACAGAAAAAAGTCGCAACACAACAGAAACAAGCCAAAGCAAGCCACAACACAACGAAATTAACACAACACAATGGAAACAAGTTGCAACACAATGAAATTAGCACAACACAACGGAAACAAGCCGCAACACAACGAAATTAGCACAGCACAACAGAAAAAAGTCGCAACACAACAGAAACAAGCCAAAGCAAGCCACAACACAACGAAATTAACACAACACAATGAAAACAAGTTGCAACACAACGAAATTAGCGCATCACAATGGAAAAAAGTCACAACACAATGAAATTAGCGCATCACAACGGAAACAAGTTGCAACACAACGAAAATAGCGCATCACAACGGAAACAAGTTGCAACACAACGGAAACAAGTTGCAACACGACGAAATTTGCACAACACAATGGAAACAAGCCGCAACACAATGAAATTAGCACAACAGAAACAAGCCGCAACACAAAAAAATTAGCACAACACAACGGAAACAAGCCGCAACACAGCGAAATTAGCACAACACAATGGAAACAAGCCGCAACACAGCGAAATTAGCACAACACAATGGAAACAAGCCGCAACACAGCGAAATTAGCACAACACAATGGAAACAAGCCGCAACACAATGAAATTAGCACAACAGAAACAAGCCGCAACACAACGAAATTAGCACAACACAACGGAAACAAGCAGCAACACAGCAAAATTAGCACAACACAACGGAAACAAGTTGCAACACAATGAAATTAGCACATCACAACAGAAACATGCCACAACACAAACAAATTAGCACAACACAACAGAAACAAGCCATAACAGCAAAATTAGCACAACACAACAAAATTAGTCCTATGCGTTGTGTTGTGGAGATTTCGTTGTGTTGTGCACAACTAAGCCACCGTATACACCTCTTTATGGCCTTGGCGTTTCCTGATGGCAGTGTTCTCCTTCAGCAGGATAATGCACCTTGCCACACTTCAAATATTGTTCAGGAATGGTTTGAGGAACATGAAGAGTTCAAGGTGTTGCCTTGGCCTCCAAATTCCCCAGATCTCAATCCGATTGAGCGTCTATGGCAGTGTTTCCCAATCCTGGTCCTGGAGAACCCCCAACACTGCATGTTTTTGATATCTCTCTTATCTGACACACACATTTGATGTTTTAGAGTCTTTACTAATGAGTTGATGAGTTGAATCAGTATGTTTGATTAGGGAGACATCTAAAGTCTGCAGTGTTTAGGGTTCTACAGGACCAGGATTGGGAAACATTGATCTATGGGATGTGCTGAACCAGCAAAACGGACACATGGAGAATAATAGAAAATTATCAATCAAAAATAGCTCAGAAAGATCAAATCTCTCCCATGACGAGAACGTTACACTGTAATGTTTTGGATAACAGGTCATTACTGGTATTTATGAGAGCAATGCACAGCTCCTCATTATCTTCACGAGATAATGAAGTGCCACTCAGTGCAGAACTTATTTTCTCTCCAGAATTCCAGAAAGAACCTCAACGACACTCTTTCAAGAGCGAGCCAGATAGTGACACTGCTTTCCAAAGGCTCCTTCAGAACAAACCTCTGGTTGAGCGACTGAGCATATATGGGCTGCTTCAGTGAAAGGGGCTCTTTAAAAAGACCCTCTTTCATTCGTCCTGTTCAATGCCTAAGCAAACAGGCCTTGACAGTATGTGTGGCACTGCAAGCTGTTCTTTTTCTTCTCTGTTGATTTTTTCTTCCCAAATACAAAGTGTTCAGTCAATTGCTGGCCCTCAGGGTGTTTATTTGTAGACCCAATATATCCAGGTATTTGTATGAACTCAGAAGCATTGTGTCCAGACATGCAGCAAAGCCTTAAAGGGATAGTTGTCGCCAAAAATGAAAATTTGGTCATCATTTACTCACCTTCGTGTCATTCCAAAATGACGCACAAATGAAGCTATTTTGAAGAGTACTTCATACAGTGACAGTCAACTGAGTCCAAAAAAACACTGGACCACATAATTGAATGGACAAAACAACACAGAGAAATTAAATTTTTGGATGAAATATCTTATTAAATGATAAAGCATAGAGTGAGAATACTAATACGTTAAAGGTTAAGTATATAACTAATTATTTAATCTTCAATAGTATTACTAAACAAAGTCTACAAGTGGTTAACAAGCAAGATACTTCTTGTGTAGTTAATTATTTGAGACTGTAATCGTTGCTTTCACTTAACCGATAAGACTTCCTAGATAAAGCCAGTACGGTTTCCCAAATTTACAACCTGACCTGTCACACATGCATTAAATGCATTAAGGAGATACTTGCAGAAATTGCTTTTGTGGAGTTATACAGCAAACCCATCTGAGAGTAAAGTACAGCTCTACAAAGGTCAACACAACGTTATAAATATTAGACCATCTGCGAGGAGAATGTTGCTCAGTCAGCTTCGGCTGAAGACCTCATTTATCTGTTTCTCGCCAAAGAACCCTGAGGAACATCAGGACAGATGACGTCCAAGAAAGGTCTGACAACATTAGAGAAGAGCTTGATCTTCCTATTTGTAGCCCTGACTGCTGTCACTATTGGAATAGTTGTGGTGTTTGTCATTGAGAGGAACAACTCAAGTCCAAAAGGTGAGTTATTGTTGCTCCAAATCCAGATATATTTCAAGATAATTAGTTTTGCACACTTATTCAGCTCTTACTTCCACTCAGGTATAAATGTAGATAAAGCATCTCAGTGGTACTAAATAAAACAAAAGAAAATGTGTAATTATTTATGACTCTAAGGCCCTATAATGTCAAATCAATAGACTTGATCAATGCCACAAAGTTGTTTACTTGGCAAACAACTAGTCTAAAATGAATCTCTGCTGCTTAACATTCATGAAAAAGAGTTTGTTAATGCTTTCGATTAAATGATTTCCTTGCACTCTTCTTTTGCCTTCAGATGCTGCCGGTGTTCATGATAAACTACAGCTATAAAACTAACTATAAAATAACTTTTGAATGATTGAGGTTATTGAAACTTGAACTTTAATTTACTGCTCAGTGCAAAATTACTATCGGTTTAGTTGAATCAGCTTCACTGGAATAACACTATTGTTAAATCTGTGGCATGCAATGCAGCATTTTTCTCTGCAGAAAGCACTGGAAAGTGGCATATACATGTAAATTACGTAGTTAAATGGTAAAATGCTCTCAAAAATAGCTCTTAGAAGCTTCCTGTAATCACTTTCTACTTCCAGAAGTACTTTTTCACTCTGGTGCACAATAATGAAAAATCTTCATATGAGTGAAATTACGCCTCAAGTAAACTTTGTAGCAAAAGTTTCACTTTAAACTTACAATGCTTATGTTTCACATAATTATTAAACTTAAGAGTATTTTTGCATCTATAATGATGAATGCAGTGCATTATATACAGCTATTGGTACACACACATTATCCTTTCCTTTCAAATTCGGTTACCACACTAAAACTGCATTATGCTCCATGAGGCTGAATCCATGAAATAGCTTCACCTGCAGGGTGCTGCTGAGGAAATGTAATCAATCTGTTTACACAGGCGATGTCAAATTCTATCCCTCGCTCTGTCTCTGTCCGCAGAGGATGAAATCGATACGGGATGTGGGAGTCTGCAGGAGCTGACGGCTTCCTCAGGGGAATTCTCCAGTGGGAATTATCCCAGCAGCTACGACAATGGCATGAGCTGCAGTTGCCACATCACAGTAGAAGCCAATAAGTTACCGGATGACACTTACCTCAGCTCATTAGCCGTTAGCTGCTCATTAGGACACTGTGAGGTTTAAATGACCTACATGCTTTGGTTTCTGAAAGCACCTTCCACACATAGGACTTCAAGTAGGGACTCAAAAACATCTCATTTTACTTTTTTTCAAGTTATATGTGCTGTTTGATTTTGCATTAGATTTTCAAGGTATGAAATACCTGATTATAAGTTTTAATTGTGCCTTTAATCCATGACAAAGTAATGGGACACCATTTGTACCTTATTTGTGGAAAGTGGCAAACAGCAAAATGAGTTATCTTGGTTTCTTCTTCCAGGTGATCCATCTCTGGTTTGAAGACTTCTCTATACAGGACTCCAATACATGTGAGGCCGACTTTATCACTCTCAAGGACGAACTGGGTATTATTGGTTAGTCTTGTGCAGTGGCTGGTCATCATTTTGGCAAAACCATTTCTGTTCCCTGCAGAGAGTCAGGAAAAAAATCACTGTAAGTTAATTTACATGAGCGCAGAAGCGATCTGCCTGCATTTATTCCAGAGGGCATGAGGCAATTAACTTCTGACAGATTGACTGAATGTTACCGGTCATCATTTTTTGGCTGTTGGGCCATTGCTTATGCTGAGCATGTCCTGACAAATTGACAAAACTGAGATTGGCCACTCTACCTAAAGCAAAAGCGATGTATTTCCCTGGATATTCTAGTCCAGCGGTTCTCAACTGGTGGGTCACAACCCAAAACTGGAAAATTAATTAATGCGATATATATAGCAAATCTTTCTGTTGATATCAAAGGCTGTGTTGAATCAAAATCAGTGTTTTGACACAAATGCATCAGTCACTTTGTATGGACAGGGATTTTCCAATTGAGCCCGTGCCATTTTTATGGTGTAATATTAATAAATTACAATTACACAATGTTTGATTTTAAGAACATTTGGGTTACACTTTATTTTACGGTGTCCTTGTCACAGTGTAGTTATACATTTAAGTACCAAGTAATAGTAATCAATTACTTGTAATTACTATAGGGTTAGGATTAGGGTTATTGCATGTAATTATGCATAATTTAAAAAAAATAAAAAAAATAATTCATTACATTTATATAGCGCTTTTCTAGGCACTCAAAGCGATTTACATTGTCAGGGGGTATCTCCTCATCCACCACTGTTATTACTACAGTAAGTACATGTAACAAGGACACATAAAGTGTTACCAACATTTGTTTACTTTTGTTTTATTGCTATATGATTGATATTGTAATGATTTCTTTTTGGATTACTCGGATTGTTGTTTTTGTTTTTGGATTGCTTTGGATTAGTCAATCTCATGAATAAAAGGTATTTATGTATTTTAGACCCCAAATCAAAAGAAAATAACCATGCATCCAGATGTTTTGTTATATATAATAATAATATATATAAAAATTAAATTAAAATGATATATATATATGTAGAGAGAGAATTTTTCATAAAAAATTGTAAACAAATTATAAATGCAAAAATACAAAATATTGTTACATCATTACATGTGTATATATATATATATATATATATATATATA